>NW_020538040.1:17557215-17593826 GCF_003426905.1 Ctenocephalides felis | reverse complement strand
ACATTTATAATTGGATCTTCGGAACCAGTAGACCTGTCTTCCGAACAACGTAACCATACAAATAAAATGTTTTTTGAATTATTCAAATCGGACGATCCTTCGCCAATTTTTGGAGAGGCAGGTATAACGACTTCGAAGATATGGAAGAAAAAGTGAAAAAATGAGCCATTTGGCGGTCAAAAATAAACAGTAGGCATATGCACATCAAATAATTAGATATTTTATAGAGATTTTAGAGATTGCTTTGAAAGAAGTTCAGAATTTCCAAAATATTTCAAAATAAGTGATTTAAGATGGTTCGAAATTCGAATGATTGAGACGAAGATGCGAATGATTTAAGATGATTTAATATGGTTCGAAATTCTATTAAAAGTTTCAAATGATTAATCAACTTTTATTGATTATTATTGATTATTTTTAATCCATAGAATTTAATAGAATTTTGAATTGCGGTACGGGAAGTTCCAGCAATTTGCCTTAAAACACGATTCCTTAATTGCCTTAAGACAGAATTCCACTTACAGCTAGTTCTATTTTTTTTCAGGACAGTTTAGGTCAATACTATCACCCTGTTTCGGCTTGACGTCGAGGTCTGGGACACCCTGTATGTGTATATGTATATATATATACATATATATATATACATATATAAATATGCATATATATATATACATATATCTTCTATATATATAAAAATAAGTCGGGTTTTCCTTCCTGACGAAATAATTCCAGAACGCACAAACCGATTTCGACAATTTTGCATTCGTTGGAAAGGTCTCAGGTTCCGCAAGGTTTATAGATAAGAAAATTAGTGTTGCATGGCATCGTGCCCTAATGCAAATTGCTGGAACTTCACGCACCGTAATTAAAAATTCGAGTAATGACATTAGTGAGAATTATCAGAATTATGCTTGGTTAAGTCAACGAGCAATTCTTGCCGCAAAGAATAATGATGTACACGCACTGAATTTCACCATTCAATCAAAAATTGCTGGCGATTTGGTGACATACCAAAGATTCCGACTGGTCTTCCGTTTGACTTCAAACGATTGCAATTTCCGGTTTGCCTTGCGTTCGCAACTTGTAACAAGTTGCAAGGCCAATCGCTTAGTGTTTGCGGGATAAATTTCAAATAGATTATTTAGAAAATCATTGTTTTTCACATGGGCAGTTATACGTTGCCTGTTCACGAGTTGGAAAACCATCCGCTTTGTTTGTGTTAACGTCAGACCAAAAAACAAAAATGTGGTTTACCAAAGTGCACTTCAAAGAAACGGATAATTTGCGGATTCTCTTTCATTTACTTAGAGAAGTTCAACTAAAAACACTTCATTTTTGTAATCGAAATAAATTCATTGCTGTTGTATATTAAAATCAATGTTTTCCTTTTCAAATATAAAACAAACAAAAAATTTCTTCATCTTTCTCACGAAACCATCTGGTCGCGAAACGGAGTTCGTCGGGTTTGCTAGTATACATATATATATATATATATATATATATATATATATATATATACCCTAGGTGGCTTTTGTGTTATTGCAAATCTATTATTTCGTTGGGTCCGGTCGAGCGCCTGTCAAACTTTGTTCCGACTACCGAACTACAACTAGGACTCTACGCCGTTGTATTGTTAGGCGATCAAAGTGACCGACAATTGAACAATTGGACATCGAATGACCATGTGTGTGTCTAATGTAAAGTTTTCGAGGGACATTCATTGACTAAAATTAATAGTTAATCGAGAAAAGGACTTTTGGCTGAAATCAAATAATTACATCACGGGTGACAAGGATGAATGTTATTTAGAGAACGCTGAAAGGCGACTCCAAAATGGTAAATTATTTTGTTGTTTTTAAAAATAATTTTCATATAGAAGAATGTAAGATATGTAGATTAAATTTAGTATTGTTATTTTTTAATTTGCAGCATCTTAAATGATGTTGAATGAACTTCGCTCCTTCAAATTGGTGTTTGAATTTTGTTGTTAATTTTTTGGTATTTTTTTGTTGTTAACTCTATTTTCAATACAAAAACGCATAATATTTATGAACTAACTAATAAAATAAGTACTAATAAATTCATATTATTTTGGTACTGAAACAATTTTGTGATAATAGTAATCGCGTCGTATTCCATAGCCACCTTACTGATTATATAGATTCATTATCCGAATATAGTCAGCCATGATATATCCATGATACAAAGTTTTGTTTTATCATACCAATCAAAATAAAATTCACTAAACATTTTTTAGATATTATATTAGTACGATGGACTTTCCAAGTGTTTCTAGTTTGAATGATCCTAACATGCTGAGGAGAATGATTTAAGAATGAATAATTTAAGTTATGTACCATTGATCTACAATTGTACAATTGTACTGTATAAATAAAATAAATAAATATAAATAAACTAGTTGGTTTGGTATTTAGCCTGGAGGCAAGTTACATGAACTTCCCGATATGTTTAAATAATCGACTTAATCAATAAAAAATAAATTAATTTATGAGTCATTAAAAGTATTCCGAGTGGATTTATTACACATAACTGAAAACGTACGAACACTTTGACTCGGGGTATTTTCTAAAAGCAAATTTTCAAAAATCAATAATTTAAAACTAATCACGACTACTGATAAAATGATATCTTTAAAACTATTTTCAAATTTTATAAATCCGCGCAGACTTTTTTGGTAAAGCGTCGGATCTTAACAAATGCCAGGAAAGCTCATAAATTTTTCAAAGTTCGATGGTGAAACGACTTATTGTAGGATCGTAATACTTTTAGTATGTTCTGTAAAGACAATGACATATATCGTAAAAAAAATTTCAAGAAAATTGTCGAACAGTAATATTTAACAAAAAAAATTACAAAAAAGCTATCTTTACCGAAAATTAATCAGTACGATTTCTAAGCATGATTTTTAGAATCGTTGTTAAATTTTCAAAATGGATTCAGTGTTGTGAGCTGAGCGGTGGACAAACATTTTCATCTTTTTCCTAAATTTTAAATTTTTCTAATCAGTTTAGTAGTTTATAGGAAAACGTCGATGAAGGTCTAATTTTGACTGAAAAGCGTTACTAGTATTTTTCAAACTTTGATGAATTTTTAAAATTAAACTACTTGTAGTAAGACCATGATGTATATCGCCAAAAAAAGTTCCATGAAAATCGGCTTAATTTTTTTTTTTTAACAGTTTATTACAAGAAAACGGCTCGGCAGATTTTCACCTAAAACTAATCAGCATCATTCCCAAATGATATCTTTCGAACAGTTTTTGATTTTTCAAAATCGGTTCGGTAGGATTAAATGTGGACGAAAAGTTCAACACTTTTTTTCAACAGTTAATTACAAGAAAACGGCTCGGTAGATTTTCACCTAAAATTAATCAGCATCATTCCCAAATGATATCTTTCGAACAGTTTTTGATTTTTCAAAATCGGTTCGGTAGGATGAGCTTAAATGTGGACGAAAATTTAACACTTTTTTTCAACAGTTAATTACAAGAAAACGGCTCGGTAGATTTTCACCTAAAATTAATCAGCATCATTCCCAAATGATATCTTTCGAACAGTTTTTGATTTTTCAAAATCGGTTCGGTAGGATGAGCTTAAATGTGGACGAAAAGTTTAACACTTTTTTTCAAATTGCAAAGAAACGGCTTGGCAGATCGTCACACAAAACTGACAAACGATAGTCCTCACCAAAATACATCAAATAGCTTTTAAATTTCTAAAATCGGCTCAGGCGTTTTGAGAAAACGTCGATCAAAGGTCTAACTTTGACAAATGCCAAAAAAACAATACCAATTTTTGCAAACTTTGACGAATTTTTAAAGCTGAACCTGTTGTCGTAGGGCCGTAATATTTTAGTATGATATAGAAGACTATGGTATCTACCGTCAAAAAAATAATCATAAAAATCGTCGAATTTTTTTTTTTTAAAACTTTATTACAAGAAAACGGCCCGGCCGATCTCTACCAAAAACTAATCAGCACGATTCCCAACCAATATCTTTCGAACGGTTTTTGAATTTTCAAAATCGATTCATAACTGCGGACTAAAACGTGGACGAAAGAGTTTTCACTTCTCTGCTATTTACGAAGAAACGGTTTGGCCGATCGTCGCACAAAACTGACAAACAATAGTCCTCATCGAGATACATCGAATGGCTTTTAAATTTTTGAAATCGGTCCAGCCGTTTTTGAGAAAACGGCGATTTACGGCAAAAAATCTGTTGGTGCACACGCACACACACACACACACACACACACACACACACACACACACACATACTTTTTCCAAATTTGGTCTCATTCGATTCAGAATGGCTTGAAACGTCGAGAAAACATAAAATTAGCAATTCGGATTTTTTGATGAAAACATAAACTTCTCCTTCGGGAAGTTAATAAATAAATAAATAAATGGAAACGGACGACTACTCTGATATGCCGAAAATTTTATCCTGCTCCCATGTGGTATGCATTGACTGCTACAATTTGCTGCTGATCACCGAAGCCGGCGACAATATTGCTGCTCCTGCTGTCGAATGCTCAATCTGCTCTACCAAGACTCAGGTAAATGCTGATCGTTGTTCTCTCTGGAAAACATACTTTCGGCATTGTCCATGCAATCATCTCCTCCATCGAAGGCTCAAAGCATTAAGTGCGTTTCTTGCGTGTGTCTAAACAAGCGCTCATCCTGTCATTTCAATAATACCTTCAAACTAATGACTTTCTATCAAAATGAGTCTTTCAAGAAACTTAACTTAGACGTAGCCTTCAACACTGATGAGCCTTACTGCGATAAGTGTTTGCTAAATGATGGTTTTGCTTTAGAGTTTTATTATCAAAACTCAAAATTGGTTGGTCTAAGAATATATGAAGAAATTGTTATTAATCTTCATTCATTATATCCTGAGAGGTCTGATTATGAAAAAGCTGTAGCTATTATAAAGTCAGCAATACAAAGAATTGAAGAAATATTAGAATATACAAAAAGCTTCTCTTCGCAAGCTTTTAGAATTTATAGACTAACTCTGGGAAGGCGAAATTATAACCAAGCCCATTTTCCTCGTATTGCTATAAATGATTTTGTTCGATTAGAGAGTAGCATTGGAAAGATTCATATGACTTATGAATTTATTTTGCAAGCATTGGAACGCAATTGCTGTGATATTGATGGTTTACAACTGATTGTTAATAAGGAAGCCTTGAATCTGGCCAACAGCATTGAGGATATAGATCAGAAATATTTAGTAGAGTTCGACATTCATGCTAATACCTTTTCAACAGCTATCAAAGTAGGATTGGGAATGTTAAACACAAAGGGCTTTAAAAACGAAAATCCAGGAACAATGGAATTGCCGAAAGTTTACGATTCAGATATATTAGAAACATACTCACCACCATTTAAGAGAATGAAATGCGGTGGGGTGAATTATGCAAAAAATGTTTCACAATCCAAGCACAATAACTGGAAAATTCATTTTAACACTAGCCCTATTGGAAATAAGTGGGAAAAATATCACAAGCATAACAAAGTACCATCGAATAATGACGATAATTTCTTAGATATGCTGAAGGATTTAGCAGCAAAACGTGTGTGTGATCAAGACCCTTGTTGATTATATCTTCTATCAGAAACTTGATGAATAAATAACTGAAATAATAACTTCAATTTAAAAACTAGAATAAACCCAACAAATTATATCAGTTCTGCTTTAACTCTTATTTCAACTTGCTACTGTATCTTATGAGTATAATAAAAACAAACAATAATATTAAGTTTTTAACTATATAGATTTCGATAAGTATATGTATATATATATATATATATATATATATATATATAATTTTCTACATTTTTCAATTGTTAAATTTTAAGAGTCGTGCTTTTCTGTCGACAAGTACAAAGTATTCATAGCAAAAAGTAAACAATTGATGTTAATTCCTAACCATTTATAAAATATTTCAACTTCTAAAACTATAGCACATCAGAAAATTTAAATAAATTATAAATATTTACTAAATATCCGTATATTCTCAGAACTCAATTGTATAAAATGTATGAGAATATTTCCGTGAAATTTGTAAGTTTATTTCGAACAGGACTTTTTTCAATGTAATATAATGGTCCGAAACTTGTACAGCGCGAGTTCAAAATTTTGAAAACATTTTAGTCAGTCCAATTTTAATTTTTTTGACTTCGAATGGGTTCACCAGACTCACATTTTTTGTTGTCAGACATTTTGGGCACTGCCAAATATGTGCCAGACGTCAATTTATTCATTAATTGTCCGCTGTAATTAATATTATGTTCTGCCTAAAATTCTTGTTTTGAAAACGTTGTTGCCTCCTATACTATAAGTATAAGCAAATCTTAGGAGAAGACTTTGTTTCTACAATCTTAAACAAGTACTTAATATTTTCCAGAAATGGACTAATTGTTCAATTATAGTAATTGAGTAGAGTAATTGAAAACAATATTAGGCATATTTAAAAATCATAGAATATGTAGAAACTATAATGATAATAGAGCAAAACATGAATTTGTTATTTGACATTTCATTATATTTGCACATAATTAGAACAATATTCACATTTAGTCAATACTCTCTGAAACTCCAAAAATTACTCTGCAAGTCAGATGAAAATATTTAGAACAACTATTATAATTATTGTTCTACCTAAAGATATGCCTGCATTGTAAGTACATGATATTTAGTTACACTCTTTCCTTATTTGACAATAGTTCACTGGTTACATCTCAAACTCTTGCATACTTCCATGTCCTATGCCTGGGCTTTCAATTTTTTGTAATTTATGATATCGCATAAGTCGTCCTTAACTTTATACTCATTAATCCTTTAGAGGGACTTTTCCTACTAAGAGTGCAATTCAGTTTCCTGTTCTACTCTCAATCATATGTAGAGGAATTCTTGTTTGCTCACTGTTTGCCTTTATGATTATTTGGTACATTTAACCTTCATTCTTCTTCTTGACCACATGTCAAAACTCTTGTGTATGTTCTTATGATCCTCACTAATAGTCCACGTTTCTGATCCATGCATAGCCAATCTCCAGATGTAGAACATTATTAGTTTCTCCTGCTAGTCGGAAAATAGTTTTCTCGTTAGTAGCATCTCTTTAGAAAATCATATAAATTTAATTTATTTTCAATTAGAAGCATATTAAATGATGTTGAATTGACTTGGCATTTTCAAATTTTATACTGAATCAAGTTGTTAATTTTAAAGTTGACTTTGCTTCATTTTTGATAAGGAAGCACATATTATTCAATTTTAAATTCATTGAAACGCCAACTTTCAAACATCTTCTTTATTTCAAAATAAATGGATTTAGGATTTTAACATTTTTGTAGTACATACAGTTGTGAAAGAGAAGTATAAAATTTTGATACTATTTATATTATGTACTTTATTATCGTTTTATGACAGTTCAAATGAATTGTATATTTTTAATAAAATCTTATTTGTTGTTGACTGAAAATCTGCATAGTAACTTTTCAATAATAATAGAAGTTTGATAAGATCTTTATATATCAACTGTAATTAAAACCGTCACTGATTTACCTTATGAATGACATGTTCAGGTATAGATATAAATTTATAATACGGTTGATTGGTTATGATTCCAAATTTTTTATGATATTTTTTATAATTATTTTTTATGTTTGACATCAATGAAACAAAAATATTATATCGGAGCGCAGCGGCTTTGGTAGTATATTTGATCCAAGTAGCTGAACACAAATAAAACACAATCATTTTCATTACACCCCAAAATAAGTTTAGGACACATTTTCCAAATTTGAAGTTTTTCACAATAATTTCATTTACCTTTCTTCATTTTCTTCAATTCAGTAATTTGTAAAATTTGTAACGGTTGAATAATATGGCTAATAAAAGTTCAATTATTAAAAAAATTATTTATGCGCTGGTCATAATCAATGAAAGGAATGGTATAATGTTTGGAGATTAAAATATCATGATGACCATAAATGAATATCAATTATTGGTAATTGTTGTAGGCGCCACATTTAATCAAGTAATGAGGGTATTGGAATCGACAGGAGGTGAAGCGCACCATCTAACAAGTTTTGCTAAAAGAGCAATACAGAAGGCAGTAAACCACGGGACCCTAAAATGGACTAGTAAGTTTATTCCACATGTATAATAATTTTTGTTCTTTTTTTACCACAAAAGCATTATTAATTTGACATTCCAAGCATAAATATCTTGTACTTTATGCCGTTATTCTTACACAATTTCATGCTGACACTTTTAATGATTAAATATCATAATTATTCATAATTAGGCTAGAAAGTTTTTTTTTAAATTAATATATTTTGCAAATGACTGATTATATTTTTACAAAATAAATATAGGTAGTTGCTTTAACTCTTCTTCTATCGAAACAAGTAAAAATCATTCCACAACTCTTGTTTATTATTTTACAAAAACAATTTCTAAAAAGTGTTACATCTACTAGAGTAAGTAGCAACAATAATAATGCCTCTGATAATTCATTAATCACTCATTTTTAAGAAAATTAACTTATTTTTAAGTAATTGTTTTTATAAATCAATGCTAGCTATAATTAATACAGATAAAATATATTATATCTCCTGTAATATACATTTTAATAATAAAAAATTAATTAAAAATTAATATTATAATATAAATGAAAGATATATAACACAATTTTTCAATTGAACCCGTGTATATTTCTTGCATGTTACAACTTCTACTAAGCTTTTTTTCTCAAGTGTGATTTTTTACATTACTCAGGATAACACTTTATAAAATGTAGCAATCACAGAGTGTTACAATTGATCAAAGATTGTTAAATTTGAAACGGAATGCGATATATAATTTTTAAAATCATTCGATCATAATAAGACAAAATTTATGATAATAAAATACAAAAATGACATACCCGCACACCTTTATATCTTACATTCACTTTCGGAACAGTAGCTATGGCAATATTATACAGTAAAAAAATATTTTAAATCGTTTAAGATCCTAGTGCAAAATGCCTGTTACAAGCAACCCCTGTTACAAATAGCCTCTAGCTCCCCTACCTTATTACCATTCTAGGATTTGAAACTAATCAATAATACATTTTATTACTTTCTTTATCAACTCTTGACAAAAACTAATTAGAACTTTGTTTAAACTCTAAATCTGTATTTCACTTATGAGATACCAGTATGCCAGTACAAATTGCAATTTGTTTTTCAGGTGACCACCGCATCAAGTTTAGTAGGAGCTATATTGATGCAGGTGCCGACAATGAATTTACGACAACGGCACGAAAATCTCGGAGAAGGAACAGAAGAAGTAGATCTCGAAGGGATAGAAGTCGAAGGAAAGGCAGACGATCGAAACAGCGAAGATCCAAGCGCAGAGGGCCAAAAAGAAGGTCAAAAAGATCCCAAACAAGAGGCGGCATGACCCGTAGACGGCCTTTCAGCAGGAAAGGGTCGATCCCATCGACCAGGATACGCCGAGTCCCTATTAAATTTTGCAACAAATGCGAACCAACAAAGCTGCGGGACCCCACCGACTTGAGGGACCCCACCGACTTGAGGGACCCCACCGACTTGAGGGACCCCGCCGACTTGAGGTACCCCACCGACTTGAGGGACCCCACCGACTTGAGGGACCCCACCGACTTGAGGGACCCAACAGACATGAGGGACCCAACAGACATGAGGGACCCAACAGACATGAGGGACCCAACAGACATGAGGGACCCAACAGACATGAGGGACCCCACAGACTTGCGAGACCCCACAGACTTGCGAGACCCCACAGACTTGCGGGACCCCACAGACTTGCGGGACCCCACAGACTTGCGGGACCCCACAGACTTGCGGGACCCCACAGACTTGCGGGACCCCACAGACTCGCGGGACCCCACAGACTTGCGGGACCCCACAGACTTGCGGGACCCCACAGACTTGCGGGACCCCACAGACGATTGTATTTGAATAATTAGACGTCATACGCGCACAGTTTATTTCAATGTTTCATTTCATTTTTATTTTCATTTCCATAAAGCACCTTACGTTATATTTTTTTATTTTGTATTCCATTTTTTTAAACTTATATACATACAGCAACGTATATGCTACAGTTTTTCATTTTTTTCCAAACTTTGGTTCGCATTCAGTGCAAAATTTAATAGTAAATCAAAAAAGGCAGAAATCAAAAAATTACTTCACGGTAAATCATAGTAAATCATAGTAAATAATTTTGTTGTATTTAAAACTAATATTTAGACAGAAGAAAATACTGTTTCGTGAAAACTAAAATTTATATTATTTTGGTACTGCAACAATTTTGTAAACGCAGAATTTTTTGCGCTTTGTCATTCCACAGCCACCTTATTGATCACATCGATTTATTATGCAAATAGACAGCTACTGAATATTCAAGTATTTCTAGGTTGAATGATCCTAACCTGTTGAGGAAAATAGAAGCGGACGACGACTCTTTTCACGAGTGCGTGAAATGCAACCGAAGGACCGATATGCCCAAAAATCTACCCTTCTCCCATGTGCTGTGCATGAACTGCTACAATTTCCTGCTGATGACTCAAGTCGGCGACAATTTCTTGCTGTCCTATGCTCAACCTGGTCAACCTGGTCAACCTGATCAACCTGGTCAACCTGCTCCACTAAGATATGAGTAAATGCTTATCCGTCATCGTTGTTCTCTCTGGAAAACATACTTTCGGCATTGTCCATGCAATCGTCTCCTCCATCAAAGGCTCAAAGCATTAAGTGCGTTTCTTGCGTGTGTCTGAACAGGCGCTCATCTTGTCATTTCAATAATACCTTCAAGCTAATGACTTTCTATCAAAATGAGTCATATATGAAACTTAACTTAGACGTAGCCTTCAACACTGAGGAGCCTTACTGCGATTAGTGTTTGCTAAATGATAGTTTTGCTTTAGAGTTTTATTATCAAAACTCAAAACTGATTGGTCTAAGAATTTATGAAGAAATTGTTATTAATCTTCATTCATTATATCCTGAGAGGTCTAATTATGAAAAATCTGTAGCTTATATAAAGTCAGAAATAGAAAGAATTAAAAAAATATTAGAATATGCTAAAAGTTTCTCTTTGCAAGCTTTTAGAATTTATAGACTAACTCTGGAAAGACAAAATTATAACCAAGCCTATTTTCCTCGTATTGCTATGAATAATTTTGCTCGATTAGAGAGTAGCAGTTGAAATATTCATATGACTTATAAATTTATTTTGCAAACATTGGAACGCATATGCTGTAATATTGATGGTTTACAACTGATTGTTAATAAAGAAGCCTTGAATCTGACCAACAGCATTAGATCAGAAATATTTAGTAGAGTTTGACATCCATGCTAATACTTTTTCAACAGCTATAGAAGTAGGATTGGGAATGTTAGATATAGAAAGCTTTGAAAAGGAAAACCCGGTAACCGACTCACTAATATTTAATAGAATGCAAGGCGCTGGAGCGAATTCAGCAAAAAAGGTTTCTCAATCTAGGAACAATAATTGGAATAACCATTATAACTCTAGTCCCAAGGGTAAAAATAAATGGGACAAATATCACAAGCATAACAACGTACCATCAAGAAGGGACGATAATTTTTTAGATATGCTGAAGGATTTACCGCAAAACTCTGACAAAGTATAGTGTGAGCAGCCTCTTCTCGAGTTGACCGATTTGCTTCTACCAGACGACAACTTAACGAAAAAATAACTTAAATTTAAAAAAAAAATGGAAACCCAACAAATTATGTCAGTTTTGCTGTACGGTTTAATGTATAATTCAAGTAGCTACCATATCTGATGAGTATAATAAAAACTAACAAAAATACGTATTTAACTATATAGAATTCGGTAAGCGTCTGCATATAAATATCTCGAGATTTTTCAATTTTTCTTAAGTTATAGAAGACTTGTTCGACTAATGTCAAATGCAAAGTAGATTTATGGTAAAAAAATATCTTAATGCTAATTCTAAACCATTTATAAAATATTTTATTGAGTTCTGAAACTATAACACACCTAAAAACTAAACATTTACATATTCACTAATTATCCGTATATTCTCATTATCAGAATTTAGTTTCATAAAATTCATAAGAATTAATATAATTATTTGCAGTTACACATTTTTATCTTTCATGCAAATTCTTTAATTATAATTACTACATAATAATAAATTAATATTAATACGTAATAATGAGTATTGATGGAATACAGTGTGACTAAAATTATTGATGTAAATAAATTATATACTGAATAAAAAAAACAATATTTGCTCGAATGATTATTATTTAAGTGTTATTCAAAATCATGTAAATTATAATAAATTTATACTCATGCCACAGTTGATCTTAATGTTATTACCTAACAAAAATGTCTGAAGGCATCACGAGGAGTAATTTCTGGTATTTTAAAATATAAAGTATAAATAAATAATTTGCAGATAATTAGTAAATAATATCATTATAAATAGAATTAAATTAGTAAAACTAAACATACTTTGAGGTTTGAGTGATGTTTAATTGAATTGTTAACTTGGCTAAGGTAGTCGAAACGTAAAATGCCCTATTAACTAGCTGTAAGTGGAATTCTGTCTTAAGGCAATTAAGGCATCGTGCCTTAAGGCAAATTGCTGGAACTTCCCGTACCAAAAATTATAATTTTTTTTAAAAACCATTATAATTTTTTTAAAAACAATTAACATTTTTGAAAAAAAATTACTTTGAAAGAATAAGATTTTTGAGAAACTATAAATTGGACAAAAAATAACTTTTTTTGAAAAAAAAAATTTTTTTTTTAAAAAACATTTTTTTTTAATTTTTTTTTTTTTGAAAAAAAATTTTTTTTCTTTATTTTGACATATTGTAGAAGATCTGAACTTTTTTTCAAAGCAATCGTACTGCTTTAACTGCATAGGGACAAAATATAAAGCGCGTAAGCGCCGCGTCGCTGTCTAGCGCATAAGCATTGGTACGGAACCCATAGAAATGTTAACAAAATGTATACTTATTATTAAAATCTCTATAAAATGTCTGATAATTTGATGTGCGTATGTCTAATGATCATTTTTGACCGCCAAATGGCTCATTTTTTTACTTTTTTCTCCATATCTCCGAAACCGCTAGACCTACCTTCATGAAAATTTTATCGATTCTTCATCTTGTCAATACAAGTGAAATGTTTTTTGAATTATTCAAATCGGACGCTCCGTTCTCTTAAAAACTGAGTTACCGTTTTCGGCACTTTTTGCCCCGTATCTTCGGAACGGCTAGACCTGCCTTCGCCAAAAACTAATCAGCACGTCTCCTTATCAATACAAATCGAATGTTTTTTGAATTATTCAAATCGGTTGATCGGTGTTCCCGAAATCGTCGACGAAAATTTGTATCCGCACATACATACACACACGCACATACATACATACATACACACACACACACACACACACACACACATACATCCATTTTTTCTAAGGTATGCCAAAATGTTCAGAAACCTTTGAAACGTAAAGATATATAAAAAATTTCATTTTCGATTTTTTTGCGATTACTATAACTTGCCCTACGGGAAGTTAATTAATGGACAGTAGACAGTTTAGATGCGTATCAGTCAAAAAACGTAAAAAGGAGTTTTTTGAGAAATGTGGTTTTCGTTTGGCGTTTAATGATTTTTTTTTTCTTTTTTTTTCTCTCTTCTATGTTTAATGTAATGAAAACAATTTTTTTTTACATATGTTGCTTTCTTATTTCTGCAAAGGTAAATAGCAATCTTAACAAAAATAAAATGAAAAATCAAATGGACCGACAAGATAACTAATGAAGAAGTCCTGAGAAATGTGGGTGAAGAAAGGACTCTACTAAGGACAATCCAGAAAAGAAAAGGAAACTGGATCGGACTCATTCTGCAAAATGAATGTCTCCTACACAACGTCATTGAAGGCAAAATAGACGGGCTGAAAGGATTGGGGAGAAAAAGAATGCAGACGGTTGATGACTTACGCGAAAAGAGAAAATACAGAGAACTGAAAGAGGAAGAACAGGTCCAGAAAGCATGGAGGCACAAGTTTGAAAAAGAAAATACTAATCGTTTGAAATAGAAATTAATAACAATTTATTAACACTAATAAAACAATCATGAAAATAATAAACAAAGAGGTGGAAGAAAATAATTGATTTTGTGGTTTCTCATACCATAAACCTGCTTTCGGGTAGACTACTATTCATTATATATATATATATATATATATATATATATATATATATATATATATATTCTAGGATATTCAACCTAAAACCAATAAATCGCTGGAATAGAATATCATTCAACTGTAAGCAAACGGTTGTACTAATATTGTTTCGTGCAGTTCGAGTTGTCTATTAACAAGTTATATCGCATAATAGAATTTCTATTCAATCCAAAGCAAAACTAAACCCTATAATATATACATTATACATACATACATTTATACATCGAATCATTCAATACACGTGTAATAAATTGGGAATAAATTTTAACTGTAATTTTGCCTTAAAAATCCAAATATTACATTAATAAACCGAAGTTTCATGGTTCATTTTCCTTAGTAAATACTTATTTTATAAAATATATCATTTTTTCTATATTTTTTATCTAAATAAGTAAAAACGATGTTATTGATACACTTGTCCCTAAGTTATAAAATTCTAAAAACTTGTGCTATTCTTGACTTAATGAAAAACGCCTGAATCAGAAGAATATTTTACCCTGTTCCTTGAAAATAATAAAACAAATTAAACATTTGTTTCGTGAACTAAACGTGAGTTTATTGAATAGAAATTATTTGTATATTATTCGTAGTTTCTATAAATCTTTGAAGTTATTAAAATGGAAAATATTTTTAGGCAAGACAGATATTACAGTGTTCAAAGAATGAGATTATATCGCCAGCAAAAAAGTAAAAAAATAGAAGCAGTCAATGAATGTATGCTGATTTTAATTACATGAAGTTCTTCAAACTCAATTACATGATGAGTAAAGTAAAAGTAAAACAAAATTTGTTTAACATAATCCACCGTGTGAACAAATAATACAAAATTTTTTAATCAGCAATTATTTCATGTCTCTAATAAAGGTTGATTTGTAAATGCTAATTACAATGACAAACCGATCATGTCATATGTGAAGTAAGACTTTAATAACATTGTTTTTAAATATTATACATATTTTTAATGCTATTATAAATATAAAATTTATAATTTATCATTATATAAAAGTGTATAATGGTTGACACTAATAAATGTGTGCAACATGAGTGTTACCATATTACTAATAAACATTATTTGAAATTGTTATATGATGTATTTATTTTTACTTAACTTAAATTTGCTACTTTGTACAGTAGCAAATAAGTTTTTCTTCAATCGCATGTGATCCTTACGCGCACTATTATTTTTGTTAATATATTCTAGTTCCCTAAAGTCTATTCAAAAAAATTTCTATCATATGATAGAAACATAGATACATAGAGAATATCATACGTTTTTCCGCATTTCAAATCAAGAGACTATTGATAAATCGTAATTGAAGTGTATTGAAATCTCGACCAGGAAGAAGAAAAATGTTTATACTACCCATGTGGTACAGGTTTTCTCTAGTTGAATATTTCAATGTCCTGTGGCGAAAACGATGTAAGTAACCCTATAATAATCTTGGTCACTGATTGTAAATATTGTCTACTTGCCTTAATATTATTGGAGAAGGAAAATGTAAACGTGATAAAGCAAATTATATATAATAAATGGTAGTATGCCCAAAGGCAGATCCATGGTGTGAGAGCACTGCAAATCAATGATTTCTTTAGCCCACCTTGTTCATTGTTTGCATTATTACTTTATTACTATTAATACATTTTATTCACTTTTTCCTATACCAACTTTTGCTTCCATACTTACTGATGTTGTGCTGCGGCATTCAGTTCCCTGTACTTTCTCTTTTCAGGTAAGTAATCAATTAAAAAATATACCTACATAAAACCCCTAAGATGACTTCCTAGTAGGGTTTGTCGGTTTTCAAAAACCGGTTTTGAAAACCGGTTTTCTGGGGAAAATTATAGAATTCAAAAACCGTTTTTAGCGAAAAAAGTCGGTTTTCACTCTATAAATGGAAAATGACAAATATAGCCAAATATAAAAGATAGATGAAAGCGTTTTGATTCTTGAAATTATATTGGTTCTATAGCATTTGATATCTTATCAGTCTGTAATTGTTTCCAGAAAACTTTTGTATATATTAATTCAGATTTGTATACCAGTAACTTCCTCTACTCAAACTTAAAAAAAGAGCTTTTAGTCCTAGAAGCCACAAATAAAATAACAAAAAACGTAGAATTATTATATCAGGCTTTAAAAGCAATTAAGCATAATTTGGTCGCAAGTATGAGTGTATTTTCTATCTCAGGAATTTTTGTGAGTAAACAAAGGATACGTCTAAGTAGCAATTTGATAGACTTTTTCAGTTTTTTAATTAATATTTTATTAAACAAAAAAACAATTAGAATGTTTAAAATTAATTAATTAAAATTTCTCGGAACAGATAATATCCCAGTTTAGCTTAATAAGTATGTATCAACATGTATCTAATTTTTTTTTTTACTTTAATGATTTTTTTATTTAAAAATGTATTTTTATTTATTCAAAACTTTCCTTTCACTAAATAAAAATATTTTCATTCTATTATGTGAAAATGATTTTTCATTATTTTCAAAGTTATTCTACTGATTAAAATAAAAATAATTTTGTTTACTATCCATAAAATTGAACAATAAATAAATTCAGTCAAATACTGCTCTAAAATTACACTAAATTTGCGGATAAATTAGAGAATATTCGAGAAAAAAATTGTTTCCCATAAAAAATTCGAAAACCGGTTAAAACCGTTTTTTTAGTAAAATTAAAATTCGAAAACCGGTTTTCTGAAATGTTGGTTTTTGTGTAAACCCTACTTCCTAGGTACAGGAAAATTTGTTTGACAAAAAAACGCGTCTTATGCGAGGACAAAGCGTATTATCCAGGGCCAATATGTGTCAAAGTGTGATCTAGTGAATATGTTCCTAAGGTTTTGTTACTAGTGAGACGTATTTTGTAATATGATTAATAAAAAATAATATTGTTCGAAATTTTTTTGGTGACATTGTAGATCGATACAAATCTTAAATTATCTTTTGAAAGTTTATCCGCGAAAGTATAAAACATCCAATTCATCATCCATGCTTTCCCAAAAAAATTAATTCGATGTAAACTTGTGGTGCATTCTAGAAAATTTATTTTGTTCAACCGGACGATTCTCAGATTTCGGTAATGCCATGGAAATTGCTTTAACCATCAACTACTAACACTTTTATTATTTATTCTTATTATTAGTTATTTTCGATAGAACGTTCTTTCCTCAATTATTATCAAATAAGACGAAGTTTTTTTTTTTTTTTTTTTTTTTTTTATATTTATTAACAGCAATCAAAAATTATAAATTTTTATAAGCTATTATGCTAAGTTTTACAAATAAACATACATTACATAAAAATTACATATACATATACATCTATACAAACACAAACAAATATACAACATGAATAATTATGTGAAATAATATTATAGTATTCGAATCTCTCCAGTGAGAGATTTACAAATAAGTGCTAAGTTGTATCAGTGGGCCATTTTCGTTTGAGTCTTCTCATTGGCGGTACATTGAGCAAAGATGTTACTAAATCATTCGAGTGAAACTCTAATTTTAACAAATGATTATTTTTTCTGTCATTAATAACTTCTTGAACAAATGGAACTTGAAGATCGTTATGAATTATATAATTTGAGACATACCAAGGAGCGTCTGTTATTGTCCTAAGTGTTTTTGACTGGATTCTTTGAATCATTGCAATATTAGATTTCGAAGCACTGCCCCATATTTCGGCTCCATATGTCCAGATCGGTTTGAGTATTGTCTTATAAATAAGTATTTTGTTTTCTATAGACAATTTTGACTGTTTCCCAATAAACCAGTTAAGCTCTTGGGATTTTAATCTAATTTGTTGAATTTTATATTTTATATGAGTTCTCCAAGTCAATCGCCTATCTAGATGAATTCCAAGATACTTCACGGATTCAGACTGCGGTAGCAGTTCATTGTTAAAATATACTGATGGGCATGTATCTTTTCTCAGAGTGAAGCATATGTGCTGGGATTTGGATTCGTTTATTTTAATTTTCCATGCATTTGTCCAATCTGCAATAATATTGAGGTGGGATTGCAATTTATGTGAAGCTCTAATTGGATCCTTATCTACAGCTAGGATGGCAATATCGTCGGCAAAAGTTGCTATTGTTGAATTAAGTCCAGTCGGAAAATCGTGGGTATACAATACATAAAGGAAAGGACCTAGCACGCTGCTTTGAGGAACACCAGCTTTCATAATATTAGGCGGAGTTAATGCCATATCTACTCTGATTTTAAATTGTCTATTGCTCAAATAAGATTCAAAAAATTTAGCATATGCTGGCAATATTTTTTGTATCTTATAGATAAGTCCTTCGTGCCACACCTTGTCAAAGGCTTGACTTACGTCAAGGAATGCTGCAGAGCAATATTTTTTAGACTCGTATGCTTTGTTGATAGTGTCGACTAATCTATGGCACTGCTGGATTGTTGAGTGTCCTTTGCGGAACCCAAATTGATGTGCAGGAATGATATTATTAACTGCAAGAATGTCTTCCAATATCAATCTTTCAAGTACTTTAGATAAATTTGGTAAAAGACTAATAGGTCTGTAAGAACTTACTATTTTTAAATCCTTACCCACTTTTGGAACCATTTTAATAACAGCAGTTTTGAAAGCTGATGGCCAATAATTGAGCCTAATGATAGAATTAAAAATATATGTTATGAGAATATATCCCTTTTTAGTAAGTTCTTTTAAAATTTTTGAAGAAATTTGATCAATTCCAGGAGACTTTTTGTTTTTTAAAGTCTGAATAGATCTATAGACTCTTTTGACAGTGAAGAATTTAGTAGAACAGTTCTGGATGCTTATAGATTCATCTGCAGACAATTGCAAAGGAATATTAGGATTAGACATGTTAGGTGAAAAAACAGAGCACAAATAAGTTGAAAAAAGGTCGGCTTTTTGTATTCACTTCTTGCCCATGAATTATTGCTCGAATTTATTCTGATAGGTAAGTTTTCAATAGTCGGTCTTTTCTTGCATGGCCTCCAGACTGAATTGTCGAATCTGTTAAGATTTTTAACGTAGTTATTAAAATTACTTTCATTAAATTCTCTAATTTTTCGTTTTAGAGTATTGCTTATATTATTATAAGTTCTCTTATCTGAAGGATAATGTGATTGTTGCCATACTCTTCGAGCCACGCGTTTCTCAGAAATTAATCTTCTTATTTCTAAAGTGGTTGAGGGTACTTTTCTAGTTTTAATGTGATCAGGGGTAGATAATTTAGCTGAGTGTTGTAAAGTTCTACTAGATCATCCAAAGCTTTCTCTATGTCAGTAGGAGATTTAAGTCTAGTGTTTAAGCTAATTTTACCATCTATAGTATGCCGAAATAAGTTCCAATTGGTACTATTGTTGTGTAGCACAGGAAATTTAGTTTTAGATATATAGGTAGAATTTATCGAAGCTAATACTGGAGAGTGGTCTGAAGATAGGTCATAGTTAGGCCCGACTTCAACGTATGTTTCACTAATTCCAGAAAAAATAAAAAAGTCCAATAGATCTGGTATACGTGCTGGATCGCTAGGCCAGTAAGTAGGTGAACCTGTAGAAACTACATTAAAATTATTCTGTTGGATGATATTGTTTAATACTCTGCCTTTAGGATTCACTAGTCGAGAGCCCCAATACGGATGTTTGCTATTGAAGTCACCACCGATAAAAAATTTAGGTCCAAGAGTTTCAAAAAATGTTTGGAACTGTTCGTCTTGGATGCTATGTCTTGGTGGGCAGTAAACTGCAGATATTGTTAGATCATAAGAAAAAAATTTCACTTTTATTGAAGTAGCTTGAATGTAGATTTCACTAAAATTTGTCATCGGAAAATGTGAGATGTTTGATTTAACAATAATTGCAGTGCCACCGTGTGGATTACCGCTTGGATGAGGAGTTTGATACGTCGTGTAGTAAGGAATGACAAAATTAGAATAGTGGGTGAAATGAGTCTCGCTCACTAATAGTATATCGATTTTATTATGTGTTAAAAAAAACTTTTACTTCGTTCTTATGCTGAGATAGCCCATTGGCATTCCATAATGCTACTCGAATAAATTTACCCATTATTTGAATTTGTTTACTAATACAGAAAGCATGTTTATTATCATGCTATTCTGTTGCATAAGTTGCTGACACATAGTTTTGAATTCATTTAGTATAACTGATAATGTATTGTTGGCTTGATTATTGTCTTCGTAATGATTCATAGATTGTTGTTGCCTAACCGCCTGTGAATAACTCAAGTGCTGAGAATATAAAGGTTTGTTTACCTGAGGTAAGCTGCGTTCGGGCTTGTGCAGAGCTGAACTAGGATTAGAATTAAATTCAGTTACGGTATTAAATTTATTGTTCTTATTAACAAGACTTTGATAGTATTCACATTTAGAGTAATTAGAGTTATGGGGGCCGCCACAAAAATAGCACGTGCCCGGAGCTTCTTTAGCTTTAGTGCAGAGTTGATATATATGTGGTCCACCGCATCTTAGACAAACAACGGGCCGGTTACAATAGGATTTGGAGTGACCATACATTTGGCATCTTCCACATTGTATAATTTTGGAAGGCTTTAATGGATTCTCAAAATGAATAATTTGATTGAAAATTTTGTTTACCTTGAATATTGCTGAATTGTTGTTAGATGGCTCTAAGTCAATATAAAACATATTGAGTGGTTCTTTGCTTTTTGGGTGAATAACATTTATTATACTTCGTACTTTGTGTCCTTTTTTTTCGATTTCGGATTTAATATCTGCGATATTGGTAGTACGGTGAATATACTTGAGTACGACTCTGTACGCTCGTTCTGATTTTATCTGATATGTATGAAAGACTACTCTAGTTTCACGTAAGTAGTGTATTAAATTCCTATAACAGTCGCTATCTATCACATTAATTTTGACACTGTTGTCCGCCATTGTTTTTGACGAAAACTGGTTTGAATTTAAAATAGAATTAATACTTCCGATCATTTGTGCATAGTTTCTCACACCATAGATAAATATTGGAGGAATGTCTTTTTTTATTGGAATGTTAGGTGAATTGTCATTCTGATTCATAGATGATTCATTAGTATACAGGGCGCTAAATCTATTAGTTGTTTTGATATTATCATTAATTATATTGCCCGTTCGTCTTCTTTTAAAGCCGTGATGAACTTCCTGCCAGGGATTAGGGTTTGAGTCTAATGTATCAGTCGAGTCCGTAGCTGTTGTTGATGGAGTTGAGTCCATAGCTGTTATTGATGAAGTTGAGTCCATTGCCGATGTTGATTGAATTGCGTTCATAGACGAATTTGATTGAACTGTTAAGTCGATAATTGCTGGCGCATTGCAACTATTAATGTTGTTTAAATGATTTTGAACAAAAGCTGAATTCGTAGTTGATTCGTCACATAATATTTGATTGGTTTGAACCAATGGCGGAATTAAAGATTTGCTCCCTTCCGAAGGGAGCATTGTAAATAAAAACAAAGAAAAAACTTATAATAAATGTCTGCTATATCACTTAGTAGATAAACTTCACTTTAACCGAAAAATAAAAATCACTTTTTAGAAAAATAATACTTCACAGTATATAATGAACGATAGGTCTTCACTCGAGGAGAGCTCAACCGAGAGTGAAATAAGACGAAGTAATTCCGAGTTAATATGATTATGCAAATGCCAGTACCGTGTGCGTGACTTTTGCATTCATTGCTTCTTCATCTCTAATAAATAGAGCACTCTGATGTCTGCTCGTAAAAATATCTCAATAAAAATCCAAATATCCGATCTTCATTATATTGCGTACGATTTAGGGGAAATCGGGGTAAACACACAAGTTATTGCAGCAAGTAAAGTTTATATATATATATATATATATATATATATATATATATTTATACATATTGTATAGATCGACGGGCTTTGGAGTGTATACAACAAAGCCAAAAATTGTATAAAAAAGCAATAATACTGCTAATTACCTTTTTTTTTTCAAATAAAAATTGCCATATTTACATACATTTGCACTAAAAAGAAACTTGAAACTTAAGAATAATTGCTGCAACTTCCCGTATTAAAAATTATTTTTAAAGTAAAACTTCTTTAGGGTGTAACGACTAGAGTGTCCGTACAAATGCAACGGAAATGCGTTACGGCAGATAAGATAAGATAAGAGTCGAGTGCCAATGATTGGTCATTCGCTCTCGATGAAACATAAGTTTATTGAAATAATTTGTATATTATTTGTAGTTTCTATAAATTTTTGAAGTTACTGCAATGGAAAATATTTTTTAGGCAAAACAGATATTACAGCTGTTCAAAGAATATTATATCGCCAGCGAAAAAGTAAAAAAAATACCATCAGTCAATGAATGTATGTTAATTTTAATTATATGAAGTTCTTCAAACACAATTATTACATGATGAGTGAAGTTGCAAAAACTATTGTTCAGGCGTTGTTTAACATAATCCACTGTGTGAACAAATATTATAGAAGTTATTAATCAGCAATTACTTTATTTCTAAATGCTAATTACAATGACAAACCGATCATGTCATATTTGAAGTATGACTTCGATTACATTGTTTTTAAATATTATACATATTTTTAATGCTATTATGAATATAAAATTTATAATTTATCATTATAAAAATTTGTATAATAATTGACACTAATAAATATGTGCATCACGAGTGTGACCATATTACTAATGAACATTATTTAAAATTGTTATATGTTGTATTTATTTTTCACACACACACAAAAATATATCAATTTCCAAGGTTCCGAATCGTGAAGATGTATGAAAAATTCTATTTTCGATTTTTTTTGCGATTACTATAACTTATACTATGGGAAGTTATTAAATTAGCCATAATATATGACATCCTACAATCCTAAAAATATTTGGTATTACAAAAAGTATTAGGTAGGTGTTTTATCAATATTTATAATGCTAATAATATTTAGGTAATATAATCAGAAACTAGTTCAAGAGCATAAACTATATTCATTTCAACTCAAAATATTTTAATTCTGTCAACAATCTAAAAATGTAATGTTTCTAATAGTTCTACTGAAATCATACTTGATTTTTATTCCACCATCCTTAGGAATATGTTTGTTGTTTGAAAATAATTATTTATTTAATAATATAATACATCAAAGAAAAAGTGAGTATTTATGATTTTATATATCTATCAAGATAATAGTACAATTCATTATTAAATAATCACTTGGAATATTCTTGATAATACAAATTAATTTAATTAAATGAATTATGGGGAACAAATAACAAAAACAATATTAATTTATGGAAATGGCTTATAGTTTTATTTATTAAGTAAGAATATCGGTAGGTTATATTTATTGTACCAGAATATATCTTGAGATATAAAACTAATTTCAGTGATTGATGGGTTATTACTATGTTTACATTCGTCAAAAATACCGTTTATTGCTTTTTTACCATTTTATATATAAATCGAATATTCAGCCTACTGTGTAGATATTAATCACAGACATAATGATAAGTGATCCTAAGAATTAAGCATTATTAGTCAAACAGTCCTCATAAGGCATTTTCAAAGATACTATTTCATTAACACTGTTACAAATGACACCGATATCCTCTACTGTTGTTATATGAGAACGAAATGAATCCTCAGAAACTATAATCGACGCACGTTCTTAGGTCGAAGCCTAGAGAACTTTATTTACGACATTTGAATGAGTGCTCCATTAAAGTGAAAATATAGGGAGGTGTGAGAAAAATATAAGAAGGACACCGAAATCAACCAGATACGAATTCAGAATTAAGAATTTGAAAAATCAATTGAAAATAGTATTAGTTTTTGTATAAGACCTTAATGTGAAAAATTAATTTACTAATAACATGGAACTATTGAACATACCGTGACATTTGTACATTTTATTATTTATTTCATTATATCAATTTGCTATTTTTTTTTAATTCTTATTGTACTACACTACATCATTCTGACTCTCACCCCTGAGCACTTGCGTATGTATCGTGAAAACTAATAAGTAGTATTTTGACACTAAAACATTTTTTTAAAAATATCTGACGCAATTTTTTTTTAGCATTTTGGCATTCCATAGCCACCTTATTGATTATATAGATTTATTATACGAATATAGTCAGCCATGATATATTCATGATACAATATTTTGTTCAATCACATCGATCGAAATAAAATTCACAAAACATTTTTTGAGATAGTCGATATTAGTACGATGGATTTTCCAAGTATTTCTAATTTGAATGATCGTAACCTGCTGAGGAGAATGGATGCGGACGACTGCTCTTTTCAAGAGTGCGTGAAATGCAACCGGAGGACTGATATGCCGAAAATTCTATCCTGCTCCCATGTGGTGTGCATGGACTGCTACAATTTGCTGCTGATCACCGAAGCCGGCGACAATATTGCTGCTCCTGCTGTCGAATGCTCGATCTGCTCTACCAAGACTCAGGTAAATGCTGATCCGGCATCGTTGTTCTCTCTGGAAAACATACTTTCGGCATTGTCCATGCAATCATCTCCTCCATCGAAGGCTCAAAGCATTAAGTGCGTTTCTTGCGTGTGTCTAAACAGGCGCTCATCCTGTCATTTCAATAATACCTTCAAGCTAATGACTTTCTATCAAAATGAGTCTTTTAAGAAACTTAACTTAGACGTAGCCTTCAACACTGATGAGCCTTACTGCGATAAGTGTTTGCTAAATGATAGTTTTGCTTTAGAGTTTTATTATCAAAACTCAAAACTGGTTGGTCTAAGAATTTATGAAGAAATTGTTATTAATCTGCATTCATTATATCCTGAGAGGTCTGATTATGAAAAAGCAGTAGCTAATATAAAGTCAGCAATACAAAGAATTGAAGAAATATTAGAATATACAAAAAGCTTCTCTTCGCAAGCTTTTAGAATTTATAGACTAACCCTGGGAAGACGAAATTATAACCAAGCCCATTTTCCTCGTATTGCTATGAATGATTTTGTTCGCTTAGAGAGTAGCAGTAGAAAGATTCATATGACTTATAAATTTATTTTGCAAACATTAGAACGTAATTGCTGTGATATTGATGGTTTACAACTGATTGTTAATAAGGAAGCCTTGAATCTGGCCAACAGCATTGAGGATATAGATCAGAAATATTTAGTAGAGTTCGACATTCATGCTAATACCTTTTCAACAGCTATAGAAGTAGGATTGGGAATGTTAGATATAGAAAGCTTTGAAAAGAAAAACCCGAAAAACGACTCACCACCATTTAATAGAATGCAAGGCGCTGGAGCGAATTCAGCGAAAAAGGTTTCTCAATCTAGGAACAATAATTGGAATAACCATTATAACTCTAGCCCTAAGGGTAAAAATAAATGGGACAAATATCACAAGCATAACAACGTACCATCAAGAAGGGACGATAATTTTTTAGATATGCTGAAGGATTTACCGCGAAACTCTGACAAAGTATAGTGTGAGCAGCCTCTTCTCGAGTTGACCGATTTGCTTCTACCAGACGACAACTTAACGAAAAAATAACTTCAATTTAAAAAAAAAATAGAAAAAACCCAACTAATTATGTCAGTTTTGCTTTACAGTTCAATTTGTATTTCAACTAGCTACCTTATATCTTATGAGTATAATAAAAACAAACAATAAAAATACGTTTTTAACTATATAGAATTTGGTAAGTGTCTGTATATACATTTCTAAGTGTTCTTAAATTTCAGGTGTCGTACTCTCCTGTAGATAAATACTAAGTATTTATATAGCAAAAAGTAAAAATTTGGTGTTAATTCCTAATCATTTATAATATATTTTGATCAACTTCTGGAACTATAGCGCATCGGATAATTGAACTTATAAATATTCACGAAATATTAGTATATTGTCAAAATTCAGTTGTATAAAATTAGTAATATATTGGATAGTAAAGTAATCTAAATTAGTGACATTAAACAAGTAGTAAATAGTATCCAGGAATGGACTATGGTCAATTAGGACAAATAAAAACAATCTTACGCAATTAAATATATATATATATATATATATATATATATATATATATATATATATATATATATATATAGTTAATGCAGAAGTATCAATAGTCCTCTTTTTAAATTTAAGCGCTTCATTCACTTATGTGATTGATCCATTCAATGAAGAACGACTCACATTTCGGCGAGTCGAAAAACCTTTTTTATTTGTCCAACCATTCATCACATGCCCTAAGATCTCTCATTTAGTTTATTGCCGAATTCCTTAAGGTCCACATATTATCCGATACTGGGCCGTTGATAAGCTATAAAACACTGAACGCTGAACTACTTAATACCGATCTATCACGTGAATTGCCCCTGATGTACAGGAATAGGAAGGAGTCATTAGAACAACTCGTAATATGGGAAATTATTTGGAGTTTGACAAAAATGTAAGTATAATTAAGTAAAACATAAACTTTGTTATTTGAAATTTGTTTATGCCACATAACAGAAAAATTTTATGACAAGGCCATTTTATGAAGCACTTTCCATAATGACATTGACAAAAGCCATGCGGTTGGTGTTCAGTCAGGCGAATTTCTCAGGTTTTCTGATGCAAAACATAACCTAAAAGTCGCAGAAATGTCAAAAAAACGATGTCAAACTAGTGGGGCGCATGGCATCTAGCCTTAAGGCAAATTGCTGGAACTTTCCGTACCAAATATTATTATTTTTTAAAAAACGATTAACATTTTTGAAAAAATTTTACTTCGAAAAAATTAGATTTTTGAGAAACTAGGAATTTGACAAAAAATTACTTTTTTTGAAAAAAAATTTTTTTTTGAAAAAGAAAATGTTTTCTTTATTTTGACATATTTTAGAAATTCTAAACTTTTTTTCAAGGCAATCGTACTGGTTTAACTGCATAGAGACAAAATGTCGAAGCGCGTAAGCGCCGCGTCGCCGTCTAACGAATTAACATTGGTACCATAGGAATGCAAACAAAATTTATACTTATTGTTAAAATCTCTATAAAATATCTGATAATTTGATGTGCATATGTCTAATGATCATTTTTGACCGCCAAATGGCATTTTTTTTTACTTTTTTCATTAGACCTCCGAAACCGCTAGACCTGCCATTATGAAAATTTAACCAGTTCTTCATCTTGTCAATACAAGTCAAATGTTTTTTTGAATTATTAAAATCGGACACTCCGTTCTCTTAAAAACTGAGTTTCCGTTTTTGGCACTTTTTGCCCCGTATCTTCGGAACGGCTAGACCTGCCTTCGCCAAAAACTAATCAGCACGTCTCCTTATTAATATGAAGCGAATTTTTTTGAATGATTTAAATCGGTTGATCGGTGTTCCCGAAATCGTCGACGTAAATTTGTATCCGCAGACATACATACGCACACACACACATACATACATCCATTTTTTCTAAAGTACATATGCCAAAATGTTCAGAAACCTTTCATTTTCTATTTTTTTGCGATTACTATAACTTGCTCTACGGGAAGTTAATAACAGTGTGTTTCTGATACCACTACATAACATACGAGTGACGTTGCAGTTTATGTGTAAAACGCCTGAATGAACAGCAAATACATGACATTTTGACAGTATTCAGTATGATTTACTAGAACAGAACAGAATTCATTATTTTAAATTTGATTTCAAAACCAATAATAAGATCGTTGCCTAAATTTTGCTACAATATTCTATATCCCTATATGCTATTTCCTTATATCTAATTATATTTCCTATGTCTAATATATAGATTTTCGTCCAGAGACACAAGGCAATAGATTAGTTTTATTATATGTCGAGATATCATGCGAAGATGTGTAATTCATTGCTTATTGCTAATTGAGTTATAATAATTATGAGTTGTGTGAGGCCAATAAAATATATATCTACTACCAAAAATAATATATTTTATGCAATTTCTTTCAACGTATCAAGAGGGACAATATCAAAGTTTTACTGTCAGTAACTTGATTTTTAATAGATAGAAAATATTAGTTGATTATATATAAAATGAATATGTATAATGATTATGCCTTATTATAAAATTTGATATTTTCTCTATTAACCTATTACATATTAAGAGACCGATTCTGCCGCATAATAGAAAAATGTTACGGCAAAGCCATGTTATGCTCCGACTTTCACATTTTATGCTAATGAATCATACTGAATACTCTCAAAATGTCATGTATTTGCTGTTCATTCTGGCGTTTGACACAAACTGCAACGTCACTCGTATGTTATCTAGTGATATCAGAAACACACTGTTATCTAACATCGTTTTTTTGAAATTTGTGCAGCTTTTAGGTTATGTTTTGTATCAGAAAACCTGAGAAATTCGCCTGACTGAACACCAACCTCATGGCTTTTGTCAATATTGGTATGGAAAGTTCTTCATAAAATGACTTTGTCATAAAATTTTCTGTTATGCGGCAGAATCGGTTCCTAAATGTTTCACATAAAAGCTATATTCAAATTTATATCTACTATTATTTAATTATGAAGTAATCGTTGATACTCTGTTACAAGCAATACTAGATTTTAAACGATACATCAATGATGTTTCTATTTTACCATTACTCAAGGCAATAATAAAAACTTGTTCGAACAAACATACACCATCTCACTTCCTCTGGATCCTATCCAATATAGTTTAGCAGTTCTGACGAGTGTCACTACAGTGCCCTGGCACAATCGTACCTAATCTCCCCTATCTTTAAATATTTTAAGAATTATCTAGTTTCACATCAAAGGCAGTAAATTTCAAATTTAAGAAACCGATTTGGCAGAATAACAAACCAATGTTATAGCAAGGCTATGTTATGAACAACTTTCCATACAAATTCGTTCTAAACATTGAAAAAAGCCATGCGGTTGCTGAGTAGTCAGGCGATTTTCTCAGGTTGGCAGAGAGAAAAGATAACTTAATATCGAAAATCAATGTTAGATAACAGGGTATTTCTAACTCATTTTCATAACATATGAGTGACGTTGCAGTTTATGTGTAAAACGCCTGAATTCACAGCAAATACATGATATTTTGACAGTATTCAGAATGATTTGAATAAATTTTTGAGATTGATTGATATTTTTTCACGAATGTAATGACAACCTTTAAACATTGCAAATGTAAACAAAATGTGCACTTACTATTAAAATCTTGATGAAACATGTAACAATTTGATGTGAATATGTCTAATGATCATTTGTGATCGCCATATAGATTTTTTTTTCATTTTTTTCATTAGATCTCCGAAAACTGCTGGAGCTACCATCGCTAACATTTAATCAGTTATTCATTCCGTCAATACAAGTAAAATGTTTTTTAAATTATTGAAATCGGACGCTCCGTTCTCTCAAAAACTGAATTAACAATTTTGTCACTTTTTGCCCCGTATTTTTGAAACGGCTGGACCTTTGCCAAAAACTAATCAGCACGTCTCCTTATCCACAGGAATCGAATGTTTTTGGAATCATTCAAATCGGTTGATCTGTGTTCTCGGAATCGTCGACGAAATATTACATACATATACACATAAATTCATACATACAATCATACATACATACGCACACACAACACACATATTGATCCATTTTTTTTCTAATGAATGCCAAAATATTCAGAAGGTTTTGAAATCTAAAGATAAATAAAAAATTTCATTTTCGATGCTTTTGCCATCACTATAACTTATCCTACGGAAAGTTATTTTTGGACAACTTATCAAAATTAAATAAACTACAATAGTTTTTTTACATTCTAATGCTACAGCAACTCGGTATACTTATAAAGCACTCATAAATTAACATATTGATTTCTTGTTAATTAAGTCGATCAGTTTTGATCGACACATTTTTGATATCTTGACAGCTCTTCAAGCTTAAGAAATTAACAGCTTTGCAATTCGTTGTTTTAACTCGCGTTGTAAAGTATTGCGCGGACTAAATATAATTCTCTAGATTAAAATTTACAGTTGGACTAGAGGTGGACCAGGAGGATTGGTTACATCAACTGAATTTTTGGAGGGCCTTTCGTGCTTGACACGACGAGGCCTCAATAATATTTATTAAATACTATATAAGATTAAAAGATATCCTTATTAACTTCCCGTAGGGTAGTTATAGTAATGGACCGAAAATCGAAAATAGAAGTTTCTGCATTTGTCGACGTTTTAAAGATTTCTGAACATTTTGGCATACCTCAGAAAAAATAAATTTGTGTACGCGCGTGTGTGTGTGTGTGCGGATGCAAATTTTCGTTGACGACTTTGCGTGCTGTTTAGTTTTTGGCAAAGGCAGGTCCAGCCGTTTCGAAGATACGGGGCAAAAAATGTAAAAAACGGTAATTCAGCTTTTAAGAGGACGCAGCGTCCGTTTTGAATGATTCAAAAAACATTTTGCTTATATTGACAAAATGATAAATTGATTAAATTTATGGAAATACAATTTTTGGCACTTGGGGACAAATCAATTTATTAAATTGATCTAACATTACTCGTATCTGTTTAATAAAGAGCGTTTCATTGACTTTTTTTTAAAAAAAAATCGAACAATGAAGGATAAATTCTACATCCCAAGGTTTATTCACAAATTGAAAATTTCCACCTGGCAAAAAAATTCCATCTCATTCTTAACACACAAAGACTTAATAAGTACATTTGCTATTGGTTACTTCTTAAAATTCTAAGGCCAATTCTGCGGTAACACAGCCAATAACATGGCGTTGTTATAGCAACGCCACCTTATCCTTTGTCGGCAATTAAAAAGCTTTCTATTTGCTATAAGATCAGGCGTTTTACACATAAAACCGTATGTTGTAAATTCATATCATAAAGATCAGTTACGATTACATTTATATTAGATATGTTCATATGTAAAATACGCCTGATCACACAGCAAATATTTTAAATTTTTATTACCGCAGAATTTGTTCCTATATTATTTTAAGTACTATTTTAATCATTATATTCGAATTGTTAACTAGGAAGTTGGGAAAAGTTGATACTATATTAAATTCTATATAGTTTATTAAAAGCAGGAGGTACGACTAAGTCTATAGGTGATACGACTAATTGAAATGCCACCTTAATCATTCCTAAAGTGCAGTTTTGATAAACGTAAAAATATTTATTTCAATAACAAAAAAATAAAATATCAGTCATTGTTGATCATAAGCCAACTAAATGAAGATTCAACTAGTGGTGCATGGCATCGTGCCTTAAAGCAAATTGCTTGAACTTCCCGTACCGAAAACTAAATTATTAAAAAAAAACTTTGCGAAACTTTTAAAAAATCGAATTTTTGAGAAATCGCGCTGCATAGCTGATTTTGAGTCGAAATATCAAAGCGCGTGAGCGCCGCATAGTCGTCTAACGTAAAAATCGAAAATGAAAATTTTTATATATTTTTACGTTTCAAAACCTTCTCAACATTTTGGCATACCTTAGAAAAAATGGATGTATATGTGTGTGTGCGTGTGTGTATGCATGTGTGTGCGGATACAAATTTTCGTCGACGATTTCGGGAACACGGATAAAGCGATTTGAATAATTCAAAACATTCGATTTGTATTGATAAGGAGACGTGCTGATTAGTTTTTGGAAAAGACAGATCATTCAATAATTCAAAAAACATTTTACTTGTATTAACAAGGTGAAGAACTGATCACATTTTAATGAAAGCAGGTCTAGCGGTTTCGGAGATCTAATAAAGTAAAAAAACGCCATCTGGCGGTTAAAAATGATCATTAGACATATGCACATCAAATTATCAGATATTTTATAGAGATTTTAACCATAAGTAAGTATTTTTCAAAAATGTTCATTGTTTTTGAAAAAATAATAATTTTTGGTACGGAAAGTTCCAGCAATTTGCCTTAAGGCGCGATGCCTTAATTGCCTTAAGACAGAATTCCACTTACAGCTAGTTTGATTTTTTTTTATATTTTGACTTTTCTTGAATTTTTTTTGAGAATTTTTATTATTTTTCTAAGTACCAAAGCGCGTGAGCGCCGCGTGGTCGTCTAACGTGTAAACATTGGAACGGGACCCACATAAATGTATACAAAATTTATACTTATTATCATAATATTTATAAAATATCTGATAATACGATGTAAATATATCTAATGTTTTTGACTGCCAAATGGCATTGTTTTTTACTTTTTTTTTAGATCTCCGGAGACGCTGGACCTGCCTTTACGAAAATTTTACCAGTTGCTCATTTCGTCAATACAATGTAAATGTTTTTTGAATTATTTAAATCGGACGCTTCGTTATCTTAAAAAACTGAACAACTATTTTTGGTTCTTTTTGCTCCGTATCTCCAAAAGGGCTGGACCTGCCTTTACCTAAAACTAATCAGCACGTCTCCTTATCAGTAGGAATGGAATGTTTTTTGACTGATTCAAATCGGTTGATCCGTGTTCGCAAAATCGTCGACGAAAATTTGTATCCACACACACACACACACAAAGACATCCTTTCTTTCTATAGGTATGCCAAAATGTTCAGAAACCTTTGAAACTTAAAGATATATAAAAATTTTCATTTTCAATTTTTTTGCGAAAAGTTAATGAGTATTTATTGATCATAAGCCAACTAATATTATAGCTTTATTTCCTAAGGAAATACATCTTAATCAACCTTAGCTCACTAATTTATTTCACCCATAGCTCTTCGACTAAATTTCATTCTCCTCATCCACGTGTGTGTATATTATCGAAATAATCTAGAAGAATAATTCTCTTATTCTATGTTATGTCGGTGATAAATCATATCGGCAAGACAAGAGATATAGAGTAGGTATAGGTTCGATTCGCTCTCGGAGGTGGCAAAGCACTTGAGAAAATGGCAATGAATCAAATCGGTAGGAAAAGCGAGGGAAAATGTTTCGAAAACTTGTCAAATACAATTCGTGAGGTGCAAGGGATGAATTAACGCTACACTATATCATTATGATTTATTGAAAGGATATGTAAACAGTTAAGGGTTGATGGGGAATGAACAACGGCGAGAATCAATCGAGGTTCTGACAATAACTCCATATTATAAGAAAACAATTCTCATGATATTTTATATTTTTATTCTTTTATATTTGAACAGCAATTATTATATGTATTAGAGTAATATTAGTAAAGAAATATGTATACTATAGTCGGTTGGCATGTATATTCCTAAACCTAATTTGTTTAGAAGGCACCCCAGTAGTTGTCTATGGTCTTTCTGATCACATTGTCAGTAGGTAATTTTCTAATATATTTTATAGTGTGAATATAAATTGCAACAATAGTCCAAAATGTAATATGCACTTGCATATGCAAAAACGTGTTATCACTACTTATCGGTAGGTAGGAACGTGTGAATGATAACCCATGAAGATATTGGTAGTTCATATTATAAAATATTTAAAATCATATTATAAATATTATAAAATATTTATAAACTAGGGATAAATATAATTTTGCACTTTGAGCCAAATGATAGATTTTCCGATTACATTACATGCATTTCATAATTATATTAGAGAGATTAGTAAGTGATATAAATTGCAGCCATACCCCAAATCTCAAGTGAAAATCTGATATCACTACTGCTTGATATCACAACCTGGCCAAAGGAAGTATTGAACCTGGAACCAGTGGTTGCTAGCCATTGGAGGCAAACGTAATTCATCTATGAAAGTTTTAATAAACGGTTAATATAATTTTATAAAAAGATAAATTTAATTTTGCACCTTAAACCAAATAATAGGCTTCCTGTTGCATGAATAAATGTTAAAATTTAATAACTAATTGATAATAACAATTACTATTACGATTTGATATTAAAATCTTTATTACAATTGATATTTGAAGAAAATTGAAATTTAATTTATAAAATTAATGTAGTAAAATCAAAGTTTTTTTATGCTCTAATTATGGCCAATGATAATTTCATGGAAAATCTGTTAATTGAACTTTTCCTTAAAATTTAAATTTTATTTTTATATCATGGCCCGGTAATTCAATTTGCTGATTTTATGGTTTTTCGACGTTTTAGATCATTCTGAATCGTCTGCATACAACAGAGGAAGTCAAGTGAATGTCGTCCATGGACGACATTTGTAGCAAGAAGGGTCAATATTACTAATATTTCACTTTAACTTTTATTCAAATTTTCATCAATAAGTTTATAATTCATAATTTTAGCTAGAAATGTAACAAAATCTATTTGGATAGTAAAAAATTGAAAGTTTTGCTACAAATGTCGTCTATGGACGACATCTATTTGACTATAAATTTCATAGTCATAAAATAAAATATTATTTCAGATTAGTAATATCTTATAAAACGAGCGATAAACTTATGGTTTCTAAGATAAATCATATTAATTATGTCTCATGATAAAAACAACTGATGCAAGTTCTTACATCAGGTTCAATATTTTGATGCAAATAATTATATACTTAATATTTTAACTATACTACTTGTATGGTAAATTTTTGTAGATAAGTTTTTTGTATACTAGGTGTTGAAAAAAATAATTTGTCAAATGCTATTATTATTTATTTATTTTTAAATACATAGCCCACAGATTTCTTGCAACAGAACTCAAATATACAATTATTTTATATAATGAATAACAATTAAAATATATATAAATTACAATATATAGTTATTAACATAAAATGATTAACATAAAATACATACAATGCAGAATGTTACAATATTATTATATACAGAATAAGATAAAATAATGAGATATTTGAAAAGAAAATAAAAAGGTTAACTTGTACAGGTGGAGATTATTTGATTAGGTGAAGTGTTGTGAATATCAATTTCATTATTAATCAAATTAAAGTTAGAGGAGAATTATAAATAATATTATATTATATATAATAATTATAATTATAGCAAAATTTAAAAAAAAACTATACTACTTTATTCAGATGTATCAAAATAAAATCATTGCGAGTTTACTATTAAAGTATGGTGTTAACTATTGCCCAATTCCAAGAAATATTCACCAATTGCTGTAATGATATAAGCAATTATATAAAATAAAAATAATAGACTAACAAAATAATCTGATAACATTCATGGATAAAATTTTTAAAAAATCTTATAGGTTGCTACAAAAGAAATCAATATCTCTATTGCAAACGTTGGTTATTAAATATATCCTATTACCTGAATAAAATTTAATTCCTTCCTGCACCAAACATCATATTGATCTCTGAAACTTCACTATTCATTCTGTAATAAAATGTAGCATTTACCTCCTGAAATCGATAAAATATCTTTTTTGCCGAAATAATTCACTAACTCTCCGACAGCTAAGCACTCGATATCTTTGCCAGACTGTGTTCGTTTCGACTAAGAAATGTATTGCCAAATAATATATCACTGGCCACTTATGATACGGCATATGGGTTCTGTATTCGAAGATGGATTTTAATTGCTAATGCACTTTTACTTATAAAGATATTATAGCTTAATGGATATTATACTGGTAATGGATGTGGAGGAAGATTTAGTGCGAATTTTAGTAGACGTTTTGGAAAGAACATTGGCTCATTAAAAATTGCTTGCTTTGGATGAAATTAATGCGAAATAATAAAAGTTTAGATTCAGAGACCGTAGAACAGAAAAATGTCATGGCACGGTCATGTTATGCAAAACTTTCCATACTAATATTGACAAAAACCATGCGGTTGATGTGCAGTCAGGCGAATTTCTCAGGTTGTCTGATAGAAAACATAACCCAAAAGGCGCACAAATGTCAAAAAAACGATGTTAGATAACAGTGTGTTTCTGATATAGCTCTGTAACATACGAGTGACGTTGCAGTTTTATGTGTAAAACGCAGGAATGCACAGCTAATATATGACATTTTTTGACAGTATTGTACTTAATGTACTTAAAGGCAGGTCCTATTAGTCCTAAATTAAGGTCCTAATAACATATGTTAAGATAGAATAATCAATATAGAGCATTTCATCCATACCAGTAATTTTAGTATGACTTTTAATTTATTATAAATATCTTTTAATAAGTCATAACAGTTAATTATAAGTAAAAAAAGTTGTAAGTGAAAAAGCAAAAATTAAGAAAAAAAAATAAGGCTCATATTGAAAGATTCTAGGTGAAGCTTTTAGGGGGAGGGGTGGTTTTGACAAAAAATTACAAAAAATCACGTTAGGGAGGGAGGGGTCTAGTGAGATATCACGTCATTTAATTTTTACCTATTTAAAAAAAACAAAAATTTGCGTTTTTTTTTTTT
>NW_020538040.1:17537850-17556215 GCF_003426905.1 Ctenocephalides felis | reverse complement strand
GAATTAGCAGAAATCTTGCTGCCTCAAGTTTATGGAGTTATGCATTTTTAAAAAAATTAATTATTAATTATTTTATAAAATTCTTTATATCTATTGAGCAGTCTACTCTCTCTGGCAATGACAGTCACATCGGACATCAACTTTGCGACATGTACTCTACAATAAGAAATTATTTCTAAAAATGTATATAATTGTTTCGATTTAAAGTGACAAGAACTGTTTTAGTAGTGCATATGTAAACAATGATTATAAGGAAATAATTAGGAATATTACAATTACATTTCACTGAAGATGACACAAAACAATGTGTCGAAACGTATGGAAATAATAAAAATGTCAAGTTCATACAATTTAAAACAATTTTTTATAAACAAACTGTTTCCTTTCAAAGAATTTTTTTTTCTAGCGACATCTATTATTCAACTGGGCCCTATTCCTTCTCTTTCCTATTTGATATTATGACTCACCTAGTTGACCTTGGATATAGAATTCATACTCCGACGATCGTTGATATGGCAGTAAAAAGAACGACTTCTAACGGATAGCACATAATGCTAATTTAGTTTTTCATATTTTAGATTTTAAATCATAACACACTGATGATCAGACAAACCTAGTCTCGAAACGTTTGTAAAATTATTTAATAAATTAGAGCAGAAAAGAGTGTTGTTTGTTCATATTACATAAATTTATATGTATATATATAAATAATTAATTAAATTTTAATTACTAAAAATCAAATATTTTATAAACCCAATTTGCATCCTCTAACAAGTCCAAAAATATCTTGCAAATACATCTCATAATTTCACTAGGTCACATCCAATTATCTTTGCGAATTATTTATTCTTTAAGTTTTAAAAACGAGTCGAGTGTTAAAGATATTTTTTTAGACAAAAATTATCTTTTAGATTTATGATTTCTCATTAAGCAATTATCAGCAGAATCAATTCCGCGTTCTCGACGAGAGAGAAGGAGCTTTTCCGGAACGAGATTCAGATCTGCGGCAAACATCTCCGACTTAAAATTCATTCGTTTTTTTAAATGAATTAAAAATATGAATCACTTGCCCAAACTCTATCTTTGGAAGGAAGACCTTAAGGCATTTGTAATGGATAGAAAAAAATTGTAAATTATTTTATTAAGTACTTAAATAATAACCATTGATATTACCTATAGGTGATACCTGTGAGGTGTCTTTTCACTCCACAGATTTTTATTAGATGTCGGACCAATTGTTGGTTTTTCTCTAATGTTATGAAATTATCAGATAGAACTAGTAGTATTGTGATTTCCCGCAGCTATGCCCTAAAACAATATTTTCTCAAGGAAACGTATTTGGGTATATAGTATTGAATAAATACCTTGCGAGGCTAAAGCTCTCAGAAATTGCTCCACGTACTCTCCAAAAATACTTAAAATTAACTATATGAATTCTGCAAAATTTTATACTGGTTTTTAATAATTATAACAATCTACGACTAAAATTTCAAGAAGGATTCATTTTTGTGTTATGAGAGAAAATGGTATATATTTGATGCGTCCTACTTTTGTAGTTAATTAAGCTAGTTATTTTTTTATTATTTATATTTGATTTAATTACATTAGAGTTTTTTAAATATCAGCTTTTTACATATGTTTTGATACAATTTAATACATAAATATATAAGTAATTCTTTTTGGCCGGGCCGTTTTCTTGTAATTAACTGTTCAAAAAAAATTTCTGGCGGTTTTTATGAACATTTTTTGGCGTTATATATCATGGTCTTCTAGAACATACTAAATATTGCGGCTCTAAGACGAGTCGATTAATTTTAAAAATTCATAAAAGTTTGAAAAATTTGAAAGCAAAATTTGTGCCTAAAGCACAAAACAAATATAGATGGCCAAAGGTCGCTTTTGTGTTATGATAAATTAAAATTTAAATTGTACCAATTTAAAAGTTATTGAAACAAACTAAATAAGGATGAACCACGATTAGGATTGAGAGAAAATCGAAAAACCATTGGAAATGTTCAATCTACAAAACTTCATGCTATTTCCATACAAAACTTTGATTGAAATGCGCTATATCTAAAAGACAATATTAAGAGATAAAGATTTCAGAGAATTGTTTTTTATCAATTTGGAACCATTTATGCCTTTAATGTACATGGTATATGTAATCATGCAGTTGAAAATTGTATCTATATAATAAGTCTCAATTACAATAGAATAGTCAATTATCACACATTTTGGGAAATTCATGCCACTTGCTTTAAGGCAAAATGCCACATTCAACTAGTTTTGTATTCAAAGCAATGTAATTTTAGTCGGATATTATTCGCAATTTTTAGCATATCAACATAAAATTACTTGAAATAATTTTTTCTTTAAATAAAAACGCTTTTGAGATCTTGTGAATTGAAAATCCAGTGTCCAGGTTCAATAAATTTCCAAAAATGAAAAATTATTCCTGTTTTACTACATCTTGCGTAAATTTTTTTTAACTATTCATAAAAATTACAAATCTTACTCTTAAAGATCAATAAATATTGTTAATAAATCATTACTATAGATTCAATCACATTCATGATTTTTATAATAGCATTATATATCATGTGTCAGTATCTATTGCGTGAATTTTATATTTTTGAAGGAAAAGCTTTGAAATCACATGAATTGAAAATCCAGTGTCCAGGTTCAATTAGTTTCCAAAAATGAAAAATCATTAGCGATGCTTTTCTTCGCAACGAGAGCGATCAGATGCGGATAGCGTCCTCTCGTCGCAAATGAACTTTTAAATTATATTTCCGGGACAACTTTGAAAAGCGGCTAAAAGAAAAAATAAAATAAAATACGCATCCATTTTGCCGTTAGATAACGGTTGCCTACGGCCGTGATGTATTTCGTATAATAAGCGGAGAAAAAATCGCGTATCAAACTGGAAAAATTAAAAGGGGAACAAGGAAAAAAGTTCTAATTGAACAACTATGTAACGATGATAAGTGGCGAGATTTTTTCGGTAATTTAATTCATTTCGGTTTGGTTCTGGCTTGGTTTTCTGTTTTCTGGGATGAGGTTATTAGCTCCAGATAAAATTTTTAACGAGCAGAAAAATTCAGAGCGAGACACGTTTTTATGTCCTATGAATTGATTTGATATATGTTGGGGTAGGGTACAATGCTCCAATTTGATTTTGAGTAATTTTATTGTCGAAACCAAATAAACTACATCACAACACATAACACGTATCAAGCAAGCAACTATCGAACTAAGTTGAATAAAATTCCACATGAATTCCAAATTATGAAAATGTGCTTTTTTACTGTTTTTTTCTAATATTTGTCACGTTTCTTTTTACCCCAAAGGCGGATGAGAGTGGCCTTCCAAAAGGCAAATTGATTCAATATTTTAATTTAAATTTAAAGAGATTTCACAAAATAATAGCTATATTATTTTTCTGAAGATAACACTGTATATAACCTTGATGTGGTATCTTATCAGAAAAAATACCTCACCCACATGTGAGCTTTTATAGAGCTTATTTGAAAAAATCTGTTGACTAACTTATAAATAACAATACATCTTATGAAACATTAAAGTAATGTAGTCTTAAAAATGATAAGATCTCAAACTAAAAAACAGTGCTCCCAGCCAAAAAAAAACTAACAGAAGAAAGTACTTTTTAATTCAATTTTAGGTTTGCTGGCGCATTCCAAATGTAAAATATCTTTTGTTTCTGGATAGTAGGCAATTTAGATATCAATTTCCAAGACCAAGAGTTTTTCGAACGATTGCTTAGTTTTTCATCGACGTTTGTTGAAAGATCGAATATCAAATCGAAAAATTTTGTCATTTTGCATTTTCATTTCTGCAAAGGTATAAAAGCTTCTTAAACTCACAAAAATTTTTGAGCTGTTTATGATAATAAAGCCTCAAAAACGACAGTGTCAAAATTGATTTGCCAATATTCATTCTGGTGATTTTCCACTCAAAGATGAAAAACGCTGTGGTCGTTCGTTAAAGTTGATTCCAAAGGATTTGTCAACTTTTACTCTCACAAGCATTGAACAACTAATTAAGTTAAAAAATTAAAAAACGCAGTCAAAGAAAAGCGGTCCGAATTAACAAATCGGAGCAGTGATTTGATCCTTTTTTTGACGTCATACAATTTTGGCCACTTGCCAGAAAATATTGATTGATTTTCTATTATTATTATTTATCGGCCTTTTATCATCATAAATTAATTTGCTTGAAACTTTTATATAAGGATAATTGATATTATTACATTTGCACAACTGTGTGGAAATACCAAGTAAAAGATTAGTCGTGTGCTAAATCAATTATTTATTGCAGAGAAAGAGTCGATGATATCGACAGTGGTTGTAAATTTTGTAATTGGTTAAAAACGCTTTGGTTATAAATAAATAAATAAATATATATATATATATATATATATATATATATATATATATAATACAAAATAAAATTCGTAATACCAAAAGTGAAATTATTAAAGAGAGACACATATTACTATAAATATATATATTATGTCCATAGCAACCTTCAGCTAAGCGTGAAAGTATCATCTTGATTAACTTAATTGGAATACCTAGAAAAAATCTCGTAAGGCAAACGAAGATTATTCCATAGTTTATAGTTTATAGTTTATAGTTTGGTGAAAAGTCTCAGACATAAAGAAATTTCACCTCTAAACGCTTTATTGTACGTTACATAATCATGAACATCACCACTCAATTTCTGAGTGACTTTGAACATGGGTAACGCGTATTTACGCTAAAATATGAAAAAACAAAACAAAAAATTAAATAGATATATATCGGAGATCATGAAACCGCAAGTGACGCGATCCGAGTTCATCCCAAGTCTGGAATGAAAAGAAAAATTAGATATGTTCAGTTGAGACCAACTGAAACATTAGAGCTTATTTGGGAGGGAAACATTAGAGCTTATTTGGGAGATTTTGCCATATCCACCAAGTAGTAATGACCTTGCACCTTCTGGTTTTTGTTTTGATCTTTATAAAACTCCTTTAATGGTGAAGAATTGATATCTGGTACCTGATTCAGTTTTTTGCTAAAAAAAAGACAGAAGTTCTACGAAAAGTGCAATAATGATGTTGTTTGAAAGCGATAAAAATGTCTTTAATACATATCTCTGGCACCTGGCAAATATTATTGGAGTTTGGTTGGGAACTTTTACCACATCCACCTTATGTAGCCCTGACCTTGCACTTTCTGATTACTTTTTGTTTCGATCTTTACAAAGCTCTTTGAATGGTAAACAATTAAATGATTACGATAGTGTCAAATTGTACTTGATTTAGTTTTCTGGCAATAAAAAACAGAAGTTTGATGCTGCTCGAAAGTCATAAAAAAATCATTGATAAAAATGATCAATACACCATCGAGTTGAGTTATATAGTTCCATGAAAAAAATGTTTTTGATTTTCTAACAAAAGTCAGCACTTAGTTAGTTGCCCACCTAATATTAATAACTAAAATTATAATTTTTATTTTAATTTAATGGCAACAACTTTAATCTAATTAAATGATGCAAATAACATATACTTTTAATCTTGATTTTATTTAATGTTCATATCATTTCAATGTGGATCTTAAATAACCTGCGGCCAAATTATTTTTCAAGCAAGGACATTGTGCTTGGAACGGAATTTAGTAAGGTAGCAGAATACTTTTCAGCAAACATTTATTTCATATTCCAAAGAGTTACTATCTGGAACTTGCGTTTTTTTCTTAATTATTTAAAACTTGCGTAAGATTTACATTTTGCCAAACTATTTTAACAAATTACATATTTCTTGGGCAGTGATTCATGATTTTTAGTAAATATAAAAATATGGATTGAATTAGATTTGTTATTTGTAAGTACCAACATTGTTTTATACTTTTTTAGAAACATTTTTGTCAAATTGCACATTCATAATTTTTTCTGAAAACCGTTTAGATACTACGAATAACGGGTGGACCATCTAGTGGTTCTAGTGATCTAGTGATATTACGGTTTACATATTTCTGTAAACAAAATATATAAAATATTATACATCGTTAGAAAGGTCCCAAAATTCATCAAGTACATCATCTACAAATGATAAAAATATTACACTGGTTTTTATATTGTAGATTAGATACTGTATCTATTATATTCTCTTTTTTACATAAAATTCAATAAGACATGAACTAAAAAATAATTTTGACAAACTATGCATCGTTGATTAACCATTTTTAATTCTGTTTTATAAGCCACGTTTGCTTCACAAAATTAGCTGTATATTAATATCTAATGCGTATTTTTTTAGAATTATTATTACCAGCTCCATTTCTAGAAGTCTTCGAATAAGAAAAATGGGTGTGGGCCGAAGAAACACTGAAAAAAAATTAAAAATTAGCCAAAGGTTTACTTTTCATCAAGCGCCGAGACGAGTGTGCAAATAATTGGCTCGCGAGAAAAAGAAATTCGAATACCGAGAAAGAGCACGGTCTAATAATATAACTCAATTTATGTGGATTTATTTTTCTTAAATCATAACGATGGAGGCAATTGTGTTTTTATATGTATATGATCAATTTATATTTAATTTTTGGTATATTTATTTATTCATAATTTGTTAAATTGAAACGGTGGTCCGCTTTTATATGCGGTTAAACTCATTTTTAGCAATAGATGGAATATAGTAATTCACTGCTCTTTCAAATAAAAAATTCCATGTTCCGTTGAATATTAATTTTAAATTAGAAAAAATGGTTCCGCATCAAAATATTCAACTTGCAAAATAAAAAATCGTTATGTGAGTTTTATAATTTTATCGAGATTTTCAATATTCCTTAAATTTTTCAATTGCAACTTGCCTGTAGGCCACACCGTGCGAAATTCGAAGTTGCGATATATGGGAAAAGAACTAAGAATTTTGAGAGCTTTCTAACGATGTATAATACTTTATATGTTTTCTTTAAATGTCGAATTGCGAGGACTGTTGCTAGAACCTAACAGCACTTTGCATTTCAACAAGTGAATAATCACACAGAACCGTAAAAGATACGAAAAAACTTTGTTCGTATATAAATCGTTAATTGTGTTTATATAATTTTCTCAAGATTTTCCAAATTTCCTTCAAATTCAGCACTGTCACTTGTGTCACGGCTCATAGTCCAAACCTAATACTTCTGTAAAATTTTGTAATAAGTCTTCATTATTTTAATTTTCATAATACGGAATGGAAAAATCTATACAACTAAATTTTCACCTTCCTACCACAAATCCCTATTTCATAATAGTCTAATTAATTTTGATTTAACTTAAATAAATGGCCAATTATCACATTTTTGTGAACGTTTTCCACTAAATTTCAATCAGGATTTTTCTGAGTTCGTAAAAGAGCTGAAATTTATTCGATCAATTTGCTGAAATGTTTTCAGAACATTTTTTAGCTTTTGATTAAAAGTAGAGGTTACCATTGATACAAATAATGGATGCTTTCATAAAGAGTAATTTTAGCAACAAAAAAATATACAGATTGAATATTAAATTTAGAGGATAAAACAGTTTTTGAGACAAAACTAGTTACCATCTAAATCTATAGCAAAGCTGTAAATTTTTTCACACAGTTTTTAAAATATTCGATTTGCTAGACATGTTATAACATAATTTAAAAATGAATGTTCGGATATTTTTTCGTACATCAACAATGTATGATAAAATGTACATCGTGATTACCTTGATTATCACCTTGATTATCTAAATTTGCCAAATTTAAATTAAATTCGTATTAGATTACGTTGGCACTTGCAATAACTATTAATATACCTTACAAACATTTATATGGGTCATGCTTTGCAGTGGCTAAACCATTCATGTAATTTCTGTCTCTTACAAACTACATATTGTCATATTCAAATCCAGTTATTATTTTTTTTATGGCAAAAGTGTTATAGAAATATTTTATGATTAAACCAGGTTTGAGGTTAGATTACATAATTAGTATAACTGTTCGGACGTATTTTTGTTTCATTATATTGGCCATGAAGATGACAACCTTCATGGCATTAAGCTTTACACGGAATGGTTGCTACCCCTTGTAGAGGGGGTAGCGGAGTGTTTTAATGAAATTAATTATTCACTTCCAAACGTAAAGTCCGCGAAACAACATGTATAATAAATAAATATACAAATATATCTTCTTTCATTAAAACTTAGTGACAAATCAGTGATTGTAATAAGAACTGCAACAAATACGTAATATACAAACAAATCAATGTTCAATACAGTCTAGTTGGGTATAATTATAATCCAACAACCTGACTTACGGAAGAGGAGTTTTCATAAATTTCATAATTACGTAACACAAAACTACAATGACAATAACTTTTCATACAGAAATTTAATAATTTGAAAGTATCTCTTTACATGTAAATTATTATTTCATTTAGGTTCTAGTAGTTTCAAAACTAAAATTTTGTTAATTTTTATTAATATTATCATCCTTGGTCAACAGCAATCAGATAATAATAGTTTTATAAGATCTTGTGATTATTGAACGTCTATGTTTTAGAAGCCAACCAAAACCCAATGGTTGGCCTATGCACATTTTATATATTTTTTATTAGAATTTTGTGATATATTTTTTTTAATTTGAGGCAACAATGCCGGTAGAGAGTTATAATTACTTATGAGCATATTTAGATCTATATATTAAGTTGAAACTGATATCACTACTGATCAAGATGAGCTTCGAACCTGGAGCATTGTAGTTACTAATCTTTTCATGCCGAGTCTACTAGATTAACTAAGTGCACACTTATTTGGAATTCTACAATTGGCGAATGGCGTGATATTTTAATATGAATTTCTAATCTGCCTATCAAATGAGAACGACTAACATTACAAGTTAAAGTTATTTACTTTTTGTATTACGCATACATCCCAAATCCGACGTCTAGTCGACTTACATAAAAATTAATAGAGATATATAAAATAAATTCGTGTTCGGGTTAATAAAATATATTAGCTCAAGCAACAAGCAAGGAGCAACGCTCTAGACATAATTCGGAAACAGTGATTTTCGTAATTTTTGAAGTAAAACTTCTTTAGGCGCGACTAGGGTGTAAATCCGTTCAAATGCAACGGAAATGCGTTACGGCCGAGTCGAGTACCAACGATATGATTTCTATACGGGTCGATTGTGATTAGTCATCGTGTATGTGAATAGTTTTCTGTCGTTGTATGCGTACCGGCATCAGCGTTGTATGCGTCTGATATCAACAAGAAAATCGGCATAGATAATTAAACATTTTAGTAAACATCGTAGTACAATTTTTAATTTAATGAAAAATGCCTGAATCAGAAGAATATTTTACCCTGTTCATTGAAAATAATGAAACAAATTAAACATTCGTGCCGTGTACTAAACGTAAGTTTATTGATTAGAAATAATTTTTATATTCGTAGTTTCTATAAATCTTTGAAGTTATTAAAATGGAAAATATTTTTTAAGCAAGACAGATATTACAGCTGTTCAAAGTATGAGATTATATCAAAACAGAGAAAAAAAATACAAACAGTCAATGAATGTATGTTAATTTTAATTACATGAAGTTTTTCAAACTCAATTAAATGATGAGTAAAGTTGCAAAAATAATATTTGTTTAGGTGTTGTTTACCATAATCCACTGCGTGAACAAATATTAAAGAATTTAGTAATCAGCAATTACTTCATTTCTCTAATGAAGGTTTATTTCTAAATGTGTATTACAATGACAAACCGATCATGCCATATTTGAAGTATGACTGTAATTACATTATTGTTTTTAAATATTATACATATTTTAATGCTATTACAAATAAATAATTTATAATTTATCATTATATAAATGTGTATAATTGTTGACACTAATAAATATGCGCATCACGAGTGTTACCATATTACTAATAAACATTATTCAAAATTGTTATATGGTGTATTTCTTTTTACTTAAATGCCATCTTGTACAGTAGCAAATCAGTTTTACTTCAATCGCATATGAACCCTCCGCGCTCTATTTTTTAACTTCCCGTAGGGTAAGTTATAGTAATCGCAAAAAAATCGAAAATGAAAATTTTTATATATCTTTACGTTTCAGAGGTTTCTGAACATTTTGGCATACCTTAGAAAAAATGGATGTGTGTGTGTGTGTGTGTGTGTGTGTGTGTGTGTGCGTGTGTGTATGTATGTGCGGATACAAATTTTCGTCGACGATTTCGGGAACACGGATCAACCGATTTGAATAATTCAAAAAACATTCGATTTGTATTGATAAGGAGACGTGCTGATTAGTTTTTGGTGAAGGCAGGTCTAGCCGTTTCGGAGATACGGGGCAAAAAGTGCCAAAAACGGTAACTCAGTTTTTAAGAGAACGGAGCGTCCGATTTTAATAATTCAAAAAACATTTTACTTGTATTGCCAAGGTAAATAATTGATCAAATTTTTATAAAGGCAGGTCTAGCGGTTTCGGAGATCTAACGAAAAAAGTAAAAAAAAAATGCCATTTGGCGGTCAAAAATGATCATTAGACATATGCACATCAAATTTTCAGATATTTTATAGAGATTTTAACAATAAGTATAAATTTTGTTTATTTTCCTATGGGTTCCGTATCAATGTTTACGCGTTAGACAGCGACGCCGCGCTTACGCGCTTTATATTTTGTCTCTATGCAGTTAAAGCAGTACGATTGCTTTGAAAAACAAGTTCAGATCTTCCAAAATATGTCAAAATAAAGAAAATATTTTTTTTTCAAAAAAAAAAAAAATTAAAAAAAATTTTTTTTTAAAAAAAATTTAAAAAAAAATTTTTTTTTTCAAAAAAAAGTAATTTTTCGTCCAATTTACAGTTTCTCAAAAATCTTATTTTTTTGAAGTAAATTTTTTTCAAAAATGTTAATCGTTTTTAAAAAAAATAATATTTTTTGGTACGGGAAGTTCCAGCAATTTGCCTTAAGGCAGGATGCCCTAATTGCCTTAAGACAGAATTCCACTTACAGCTAGTTATTACAAGTATTTTCTAATTTAAAAGCCAATTCTCTGGTGAAATAGAAATGTTACTACAACATACAATGCTATATTAATTACTGTTCTATATTTCTATTAATTAGTAGTACAAACTGCTATGTATTTGATGTGCGTGAAATAACAATTTTTTCACAAGTGCATATTTATCATAAAGTTAAGTTCTATATGTAAAATGCTCGATCAAACAGCAAATACATAAAATGTTAAGTTTTTATTACCAACTCATACGAAGATAGGACATGACTATTAATGTGATAAAACACAAATTTGTAATTGAATATTACTTATTTCATAAATTTTCTTTATTTCAGAATTTCTGTGTAACCATACTCTTCTGTGAAATTGCGCAATTGGCAAAACTCTATCAAATAAAGGAACACCTGAAATATGTAAGTGCTTAGGTAATATTATATATTTTTATTACTATTATATATATATAATATATATATATATATATATATATATAGATCACAGTTGATACAATACTAATAAACATTATAGTAATTATATTACTTATAGATTTTAGTAATCTTTTCGCACAATTATCTAAAAAAATTAACGTTAACTAATTTTTGAAGTCATCGCATACAATTTAATAACTATGTACAAAAAGTTTATTGTACAAACTATACTAAAATGAATGAAATAAACTAAAATGTATTTTCTTCATTGTATTTTAAGATATATACATTTTGGTGTACTACTTAATAACATTAATAGGTGCTTCATATACAGTTGAGAATTTTGAACATTTTTCTTTGAAAACTTGTACCAAAAAGATTAGCCATGGGTAGTAAGAAAATTGTAAATAGTTGGTTGTTATCTTCTAAACTACTTCATCTTCGAATTTTCATTATAATATTATAGCATCTCTCTAATCATGAAAAATTATAGAGTCCGGATGTTCCATCGCTTCATCTAAAGATTGTTGCTTGATCCTATCAGGCAAATTGCACCAATACTGATGAACGGCTTTCTCAGATGTTATTTTAAATAAGTTATTTACAACTTCAATGGTCACTGTCCCACTTTTTAGATCTCTAAGAACAGCAAACCTGGACCTCCGAAGATACTGTTTCAACTCGCCTCCTTCCATATTAAAGTACTTGACCTGCAGGTACTTGCCTTGGCACGTACCGGTTGCACCAATTGTGGCATCCAGTCCGTGAATCAGCCAAACTTCTAGAGTTATTGTCTCCAACGTCCCGTGAATAGTTTTTCTTTCTCATCAAATTTGGTGCCGGTAACGGTCATTGTTTATTTTTAATTAATTATTTATACTTTAGTTTATTTATTATTTAGATTAGTAAATAATGTACGATTAAACGTTTTACGTTTTTTATTTCGTTTATCTACTGATTACACTCAATGCTAGTTTGATTTTAGTTTCCATAGAAACAAATTACGTTGACACATTTCATAGATGAGTTGATCTGCATTGAATCGAAAGACAAATAATTGATCAATTAAAAATTTGATTTAAGTTCTTTAGCAAAATTCAATAGTGAAATATCTAACAAAAAATAAATTTAATCATTCGAAATTTAATTGTAATTTTAATATACGTCAAATTGGATTGAACTATATCGCTACGGCAGTATTTTGCACAGGAGTGCCAAATTCTATACGAGACATTTACACACAAAATGTTTTAAGATTTCTAATCATTATTAATAGAAATGTATACATGACATATTTATGATTAAAAGTTTTTGAGAGAACGGAGCATCCGATTTGAATGATATAAAAAACATTCAATTAGTAATGGGAGAAGTGTTTATAAGTTTTTGGCAAAAGCAGGCCCAGCCATTTCGAAGATACAAAGCTAAATGTGTAAAAAATGGCAGTTTTGAGAGAACTAAGCGTCCGATTTAAATGATTCAAAGAACTTTCTGCTTGTCTCAACAAAATCATTGATTTTGAGAAAAAAAAAATTGTTTCAACTTTTTTTTTTCAAAAAAAAATTTTTTTGTATATCGAAAATAATTCAATTTTTATTTTTAATTCTGACTATAGTTCTAATATACTTTAAACAAATAATTTCAACTTTGCAATTCAGATTATATAATTCTTATAAATATTAGACAATGTTACAATATTTATTTATAATAATCTATTTGAAAACATTCAAAATTCCTCGAACATTTTGTTACGGTATGGGAAGTTCCAGCAATCTGCCTTAAGGCACGATGCCATACACCACTAATTTTAATTAATGTTAACATGCTAATGTACATATTTTTTTTTTGTGCATATAATTCAAAATTACATAAAATTACTTGAATGCCACACTTCAGATCTTTATGCTGTTCATTACTATTTAAAAATAAAAAAAATACTGCAATTTTTTTTTGTATTTTTATTATAAAAAATGCATTGGTTTCATAGAATGAACATAAAAAAATTTTGAGTGGGTGTTCCAAAATAACAAAACACTGTAAATATACTCACTTCAATGATCTCACAAATTGTCATGTAAAATTACAATAAAAATACTTATAAAAATTTGTGTAAAAAAAATATTAAAATATATAAAACATGAAAAATGATTTTTAGAAAATTACAAAAATAATTTTGATACAAACTATAAAATGGAAAAGTAAAATATGAAAAAAATTAAAATATATAAAATGGCAGGTATAAAAAAACTGTTAAAAAAAATAAACTAATAAATTTTCGTCGAACTCAAAGTAATGACGCACTGTCTTTATCTTGGGAATCTGGAGGATCAGGAGATCTTGACGTGTGTTCTAGCTTTACACACTTGTCGGCTTTCTTAGGTTCTTTGGTAGACTTAACGGAGCCGGTCGTGCTCGAAGACCTTTCTCGCTTTCGGCCGCCCTTTTTTGTAGGTTTTCTGGACCTCCTCGAGCCGCCCTCTCTGGTGCTGGAACTTCTTGAGGTTCTCTCTTTTGTAGGTTTCCTGGACCTCCTCCTTCTACTTCTGGTGCCACGGTTTCGAGTGCACCTTATACAACAAGTGCATTTGGGCTCTGATCCGGCATTTGTGTTTTATTGAAGAGTCTCCGATCACCTGCAATATGTGCGATATCACATTAAAATGTAGCATGATGAGGGAATAAAGAATTAGTTACACAGGTTCACGAAATGAAAACGAAGTTGAATATATTGGGTATGCATGATGTGATTTACGAAGTTAAAATTGGAGGTTAGCATGCAAAAACGATGATAAATAAAAAAAAAATCCGACAAAATAATTTATCTAGAACACTTTCCACATAATAATTATAATTTTAAAATTCTTGTGTTTTTCTCCTTAAATGAGTGCAAAGCTTGTTACCAAAATTTGAAGAGTTTTCATAGAGATAATACCACATAAAAAACAAAATGTAAACAATTCATCAGAATTTTTAATATTATATATATATATATATATATATATATAATATTTGTTATTAAAATTATGAAGTTGACACAAGTTAGTTAAAATTAGTGCATGGCTTTTTAGGCATTTATTTAAATTTTTTAACGTTATTGAACAGCACTCAGAACATGTTGTTAACACTTACGGGACGGCACCGATATCAAAACAATCTACTGTACCGGCTGTGAACTTGATTTCATTGTGTATGTTATGCAATTTGTTTGATAACTAGCTGTAAGTGGAATTCTGTCTTAAGGCAATTAGGGCATCGTGCCTTAAGGCAAATTGCGGGAACTTCCCGTACCAAAAATTATTATTTTTTTAAAAACGATTAACATTTTTGAAAAAAAATTACTTCGAAATGATTATTGAGAAACTAGGAATATGACAAAAAATTACTTTTTTTTGAAAAAAAAATTTTATTTGAAAAAAAAAAAAATTTTTTTGAAAGAAAAAAATTTTTTTTTGAAAACAAACTATTTTTTATTGAAAAGAAAAATGTTTTCTTCATTTTGACATATTTTGGAAATTCTGAACTTTTTTTCAAAGCAATCGTAGTGCTTGAACTGCATAGAGACGAATTGTCACAGCGCAAGTGCCGCGCCGCCGCTAACGCATAAACATTGGTACGGAACCCATAGAAATGTAAAAAAAATTATACCCATTGTTAAAATTTCTATACAATATCTGATAATTTGATGTGCATATGTCTAATCATCATTTTTAACCGCCGAATGGCATTTTTTTTTTACTTTTTTCATTAGATCTCCGAAACCGCTAGACCTGCCTTCATGAAAATTTTATCAACTCTTCATCTTGCCAATACAAGTAAAATGTTTTTTGAATTATTCAAATCGGACGCTCCGTTCTCTTAAAAACTGAGTTACCGTTTTCGGCACTTTTTGCCCCGTATCTTTATAATGGCTAGACCTAACTTCGCCAAAAACTAATCAGCACGTCTCCTTATCAGTATGAATCGAATGTTTTTTGAATTATTCAAATCGGTTGATCCGTGTTCCCGAAATCGTCGACGAAAATTTGTATCTGCACATACATACACACACATACATACATACACACACACACATACACACACACACATACATCCATTTTTTCTAAGGTATGCCAAAATGTTCAGAAACCTCTGAAACGTAAAGATATATAAAAATTTTCATTTTCGATTTTTTTGCGATTACTATAACTTACCCTACGGGAAGTTAAAAATTTGTGGTCATTGAAGGACATACATTTATAATATTAATTTATTTTTGATAATTTTATAAAGAATGGTGACGTTCAAAACAATTTGTCTGTATGAATGTCTATTTGAAACTCATCTTCAATACTGTACTATTGTAAATAGTAACAAAATTTACCAGTCGTTTTGCCATATGTAAAAGCGCTCGGTCGTTTTAAATGTTAAAAAAAGACTATATAGCAAAGAAAAAGGCTAAAAATACTACTAAAATAACTTAAAATGATTTCCTAAATACAACACTGTTTATCACTGCTATATGTAATTTATTTAATGTTTCGATGCAAACTGAGTCATTGTATAAAATAGCCTGTGTCTCACAGACTATATTTGTCCACTCAGGTGGACAGCCGTCCCCAAAGAGTTAATTCATTTAAATTTGACGACAATCGTTAAACCTAGTATTTACAAAGTCCTACGAATGAAATTTTCTTTCATTCAAAGCAATAACAGATAAACTAAATAATTGTCATTTATTTATCAGATTTCTTTTATTATAACCTTGGTTTTTGGAGCATTATGTAAAATATGTGCTAGGGTAGGGTAAAGGGGGATTATTATTAAATCTTAAAACTCTGTACAGTTATTATTTTTTCATCAAAAATATTTGAAAGTAGAGGGAAAAAGATGTATAATTAGCCATCACATTGATTATTATGACTCACAAGTATTTTCCTAAAGTTAGTTTTTATGGTCAAGAGCACCGTTGCTTAGTTTGCGAGGCTCCGACATAATTTTTAAATATAGATTAATTAATTATTCAGTAAGACGTATTATTAATTTTAAGTTAGATTTTTTTATAACTTCTACAAAAGTTTACACGTGGTGGAGTAAAAAGGACCAACTGAACCTTTACCCTGGCAAAATTGTAAAAATAAATAACGCTAATAAAGACGTAAATCAAGTTTAAAAAGCTATTTTCAAAACACAAGTTATTCGAATTCCGTTCGTGAATATTTCTGACAAAATACCAGATCAGGGTTATTTACAATGTAATCTATGTAAAAATGCACCAAATAATTAATATTCTGCATTGATTGAATATATATATATATATATAATATATATATATATATATATATTGTAAAATGTCTTCAGAATTCAAATAAGACCGCTTTGCACCCCGGGCGTCCCAATTTAACCCGCCTATGGGGTATAAAGAACCAGGTTACAAATTATAGGATAAGTAAATAGGATAAGTCATGAGATCAATTCTTTAACTATCAATAGCATTCAATTTGAATTTTCCTCAGTCTCAAAATTTAAGGCATCCAATTACAAAAAAACTTAAACTGGGACAATCATATTCATTCCATACTTGTACCTAAGTTAACTAAAACATGTTTCATGTTGAGAATTCTTAAATCAAAAGTTAGTTTAAATTGCCTTCTTTCAATTTATTATTCTAATTTCTATTCGCATCTCGCTTATGGAATACAATCTGGGGATTCTCATCATCCTTAAAGGATATATTCAAAATACAGAAAAGAGCATTAAGAATAATTTTTTCCCTCAGTTCCTTATTCTCATGTAGGAATCTTTTCCGACAATATAACATTCTCACTGTTCCCTGTATATTTTTGCTAATTACGTTGTCATTCATAAAGAATAATTCTGAACGCTTCAACCTATCCTCTATGTTAAATTCCTATTATAAAACAAGAAATTTGACTAAAAGGACCAACTTTTAAACTTGAAACATCTTTTAATACCATTGACGGAAGAGGAGTACAGCTTTTTAATCTACTTCCACTACATATTAGGAAACTGAATGATCGTCAATTTCATATAATACTATTGTTAAACTTTTAAAAGCTCAAAATTTCTACGATACTTGTGAGTTTGCCAATTTCGATATCAAACATTATTTTGATAATGAAATGCCTACTGTTACTAATTAATACTTTTTTTTGCAACAGTTACAATTTTTTTCCCTTTCCAATACCTTTTCTAATTTTTATTCTAAATTATTTTACCATTTTCCTACTTTAAGTATTTTATCATTACAATTATTTTCATATTGTATATTGTTTTTTGATACTGCTCTTAATTTTATTTTCCAGATATGAGACTCAAATAAAAATTGCATAACGGATATTTCAAGGATTTTTTACCATAAGAAGACTCTCAAGATCTACAACAATTAAACTATTTGAATTTTATTACATTTTTTTTTCTTCGAGTTATTGTATTAGATATTACTAATGTTAGGCGTAATATTGTTTAATAGTTGTATTTTAGTATACTTAATTCAATTAGGATAATTTATTTTCTGTAATTATTAAATTATTCCTGATCCGTAAATATAAATTATAAATAAATTAAATAAATAAATAAATTATTGAAAAACAGCAAAAAATACACATTTCTACAATGATGAATTTGCTGGGACTTTTACTGAACATAGTCAAATAGTTGGTTGATTATTGTGTGTTATTTGTTGTAATATATGATTTGTATTATAGTATTATAGTATTTGTATACAATAATATATAGTATAGTATACTATATATAGTACACTTTACTATATATAGTAAAGTATACTATGGTATACTATAATTTGTATTTGGTATTATATTAGACAATTATATTAACTAATATAATTGGTTTTTTTGTTGGTTTTACAATATAATTGTTCAAACTTAAATTGGGCCTGTA
>NW_020538040.1:17515345-17536850 GCF_003426905.1 Ctenocephalides felis | reverse complement strand
CCGTGTTCGCAAAATCGTCGACGAAAATTTGTATCCACACACAACACACACAAAGACATCCTTTCTTTATAGGTATGCCAAAATGTTCAGAAACCTTTGAAACTTAAAGATATATAAAAATTTTCATTTTCAATTTTTTGCGAAAAGTTAATGAGTATTTATTGATCATAAGCCAACTAATATTATAGCTTTATTTCCTAAGGAAATACCTCTTAATCAACCTTAGCTCACTAATTTATTTCACCATAGCTCTTCGACTAAATTTCATTCTCCTCATCCACGTGTGTGTATATTATCGAAATAATCTAGAAGAATAATTCTCTTATTCTATGTTATGTCGGGATAATCATATCGGCCAAGACAAGAGATATAGAGTAGGTATAGGTTCGATTCGCTCTCGGAGGTGGCAAAGCACTTGAGAAAATGGCAATGAATCAAATCGGTAGGAAAGCGAGGGAAAATGTTTCGAAAACTTGTCAAATACAATTCGTGAGGTGCAAGGGATGAATTAACGCTACACTATTCATTATGATTTATTGAAAGGATATGTAAACAGTTAAGGGTTGATGGGGAATGAACAATGGCGAGAATCAATCGAGGTTCTGACAATTCTCCATTATAAGAAAATAATTCTCATGATATTTTCTATTTTTTAATTTCTGTAGGATAGTTATAGTAATGGGCCGAAAATCGAAAATGAAAATTTTTGCATTTCTCGACGTTTTGAGGTTTCTGAACATTTTGGCATACCTGAGAAAAAATGGATGAGTGTGTGTATGTTGCATGAATACAATTTTTCGGTCACGTTTTTGGGCGCACGATCAACCGATTTAAGTGGGTTCAAAAAACATTCGATTCTTATTGATAGGGAGATGTGTGATTAGTTTTTGGCAAAGGCAGTTCAAGCCGTTACGGAGATACGGAGCAAGGAGTATCCGATTTGATTGATCTAGAAAACATTCAATTTATAATGATTGGGAGAAGAGGCGATTAGTTTTTGCCAAAGGCAGTCCAGCCATTTCAAAGATACGGAGCTAATTGTGCAAAAAACGGCAATTTTGATAGAACTAAGCGTCCGATTTGAATTATACCAAGAATTTTTTGCTGGTTCAACAAAATAGTTGCTTTTGGGAAAAGAAAGAAATTTTTATTTCTATTTTTTTTCGAAAAGTTTTTCCTTCGAGAAAAATTATTTTTTGTATGTCAAAATAATTCAGATTTAAATTTTAATTCTCATTTTATGGTTTCGATGATGTTTCAAATCATTCTGAATCGTCCTGCACACAACAGAGGGAATCAGTCTATGGACGACATTATTTGACTATAAATTCCATAGCCATAAAATAAATATTGTTTCAAATTAGTGGCTACCTTATAAAGCGAGTGTTAAACTTGTTTCTAAAATAGTTTTTTAGATAAATAATATTAATTATGTCTCATGATAAAAACAACTAATGCAAGTTCTTACATCAGATTCAATATTTTGATACAAATAATTATATGCATTATAATTAAACTATATTACTACGGTAAATTTTTGTAAACAAGTTTTTTGTATACTTAGTGTTGAATAAATAATTTATATTAGATGCCATTGTAATAAAAAAATAAAAAAAAACTATACTACTTTACTAAGATGTATCAAAATAAAACCATTGTGAGTTGACTATTAAAGAATGAGGTTAACTATTGCCTAATTTCAAGAAATAATGACCAAATGTTGTAATGATATATATATATATATATATATATATATATATATATATAATTATATATAATAACAAAAATAATAGAATCTAACAAAAAATTCTGGTAACATTCATGGACAAAATTTTTAAAAAATCTTATAGGTTACAACAAAAGAAAAATATCTCTATTGCAGACGATGGTTATTAAAATATATTGTATCACCTGAATAAAATTTAATTGCTTTCTGCAATAAACGTCATATCGATCTCTGAAAGTTCACTAATTCATTCTGTAATAAAATGTAGCATTTACCCTCCTGAAATCGATAAAATATCTTTTTTGCCGAAATAATTCAATACTCTCCGACAGCTAAGCACTCGATATCTTTGCCAGACTTTTGTTTCGTTTCGACTAAGAAATGTATTGCAAATATATATCACTGGCCCTTATGATACGGCATATGGGTTGTGTATTCGAAGATGGATTTTAATTGCTAATGCACTTTTACTTATAAAGATATTATAGCTTAATGGATATTATACTGGTAATGGATGTGGAGAAAGATTTAGTGCAATTTTAGTAGAGGTTTTAGGAAGAAAATTGCTCATTAAAATTGCTTGCTTTGGATGAATTTAATGTGGAGTAATAAGATGCATGTGTAGAAGTTAGATTCTGCCGCATAACAGAAAAATGTTATGGCACGGTCATGTTATGCAAAACTTTCCATACTGATATTGACAAAAGCCATGCGGTTGGTGTGCAGTCAGGCGAATTTCTTAGGTTGTTTGATGAAAAACATAACCTAAAAGCCGCACAAATGTCAAAAAAACGAAGTTAGATAACGGTGTGTTTCTGATATAGCTCTATAACATACTAGTGACGTTGCAGTTCTTGTGTAAAACTCCTGAATGCACAGCAAATACATGACATTTTGACAGTATTCAGTATGATTCAGTAGCATAATTTATGGAAGTTGGGGCGTAACATGGCCTTGTCATAACATTTTTCTGTTATGCGGCAGAATCAGTCACTGAAAGTAATTGTTTGGTCTCATATGTAAAATATTTAAGTCGATTACTTACAATTAACGGTCATGACTTATTAAAAAATATTTTAGAATAAATCAATAGTTCATAAACAAATTTAATGGTATGGATGAATTGTATGTAAAAGAGTAGAAGTGAGTTCTAACTGAGAAAGCAAAATATAGAAAAAAAAGTTTATATTGAAAGGTTTAAACTGGTTGTTTGGACAGTAATCAAAAATATCCTCCCAAACTACTGATATAAAAAACTTAGTTCAATCAGTATAAATCGCAAATATTGAGAAAAAACTGTATGGGACATTAAAAATATAGAAAAATATACTAGTGATGCATGTCAAATTGCTAGAACTTCCCGTATCGTCATTAAATTTTCGATTCATAGAAATAATTATTAATTACATTTAAAACAATTGTAATCATTGATCAATCATTATAACAATTGTTTTAAATGTTCTATAACCAATTTAAATTCGCCCATATAGAAGATATTTGTTTGAACCATAACTTCAAAAATTGAAAATTCTGGCTCTGATAATTTGATGTACATATGTCTGATGATCATATTAACCGCCCAATGGCGCTTTTTTTAACTTTCTTTCTAGATCTCCAAAACTGCTGGACCTGTCTTTCCATAAATTAAGTGAAATAATTTTTTTGAATCATTTAAATCGGTCAATCACAAACAATCACGTTAGGGAGGGAGGGGTTTAGTGAGATATCACGTGTATTTATTTTTACCTAGATTTTCAAAAAAAAAAAAAAACAAAATTTGCGTATTTTTCGTAAATTCGAAAAATTTGTTCGAAAAATTTTACGTAACTAAAAATACACGCAAGGTGTGGTTAGGGAGGGGGGAGTAGTTCTAAATATCGCAATGTATCACCAAGGGGAAGGAGGGGTCCAAAAATCCCTAAAAAATCGATCACGTGACTAATGGGCGTTCCCTAATATGCTTTATAAAATAGGTCGTTTAAAATATCCTTTCACATTCATAATGTTGAACTTTTATTTTCAATTTCACAAAATTTAAGAGAAATTATGAAAATAAACTTTTTGACTGGCTGCAACAAGTGCTAATTATTTGTAAGTAATTATTAACAAAATTGAAAAAATTTTTTATAATAGGTTTGAAAGTTGAAAAAACAGATTGAAATATAAGATGAAATATAATATATAATCAAATAATAAAGTTCTTAGTCAGGCGATCAGGTAGAAACATAACCCAAAAACCGCACAAATGTCAAAAAAAAACGATATTAAATGACAGGGATTTTCTGACTCAGATTTATAACGTACAAGTGAGATTGCAGTTAACGTTAACGTTAATTCTATTAAAAAAAACTCATTTAAAAAAGACGAATTTTCATTGCATTTCTAAATAGTATTTGTAGTAGTATTTTTTAAAATTATATTGAAGTTTTCAACATACACCCTCTTCCCTCGTCCAGGATTACCATAACTAAAAATTACCGCCCCGGTTTTGACATGAAAAATATGGTCACCTTAGTTAAAATGCATAAAATCTGTGTATATTCAAGCATTACGACTTAATCGAAGTATATATATTCTACTTGTAAGTATATCAGAGGAATAAGTAAGAAGATGTAAAGCTTTTATATACTTTTAAAAGTTATTATCTGAGATATTGTCCCCGGGAGTGTCGTAAAGCAAAAAGGCGAACGTCCCGACTTCATAATATGCTCCCGATGCATAGGCACGGTCACATCTTTCATGTGCGCTGGACGGTTCGCTGACTCGTAATCTAGGCGGATGGCACGCATCGACGGATTTGAAGATGGTAGACAGGTAGATAGGATAGATGATCATTTCAATTACGATACATGATTAAAAATCAAGATGACAAATCGATATCATAGAAAAATATGTGATGATTAAATAAAATTAAATTATTGAAATCAATTAGATTTTTTTTCAAGATTCAAATATATTTTATTACATTATGTAGGGTATGATGCAATATATTTGAGCACCTATTTTTTACATTCGGGTATTATACATTTCTAAGATTTGTTTCTTGGATGTTACTATTGGCGTGAATTTGACGTAAAAATTACTAGTGAGCTTCTTTATTTGGCCAAATACTGACGATATGTTAGTCAGTTGTCTCGACAGTGGGTCTCTCAATTTGTTAAGTACTAGTCGTAAAGCTTTGTTTTGTGCAGTCCGTATTACAGTACAACAGTATTGTCATAATTTCAAGTAAAGTGTCCGCTTGTTCTTCACGCTCAGCGAGATCTTGTGGTTCAAGAGAGGTCACAGCATATTTCCCACCCTGAACCAATTTTGATGTTGGTATGCTTGAAGAAAGTCACTCTAAGGTCACTCCAAATATTTGACATCCCTAGATCATTCAACTACGTGATTCTTTACTTTTATTTTGCCCAAAACAGTCAGTGTAGTCCAATTTGACTTCTGTCAAAATACTGTGAAACCTACACCAATTACATTACAACAAATAACACTTCAAACAAACAACTATCCAAATATATTCAGTTAAATTCTCGCTAATAATCATGTTAATTATGTCATGTATTGCTTAAAAATACGTCTCATTGCGGTTGAAAAAAGATCAACTATTTTAATTTTAACTTTGAAGAGTTTTTACAGAATAATAGTTACAGTACTCAATCAAAGCGATGCAGGTTATTTATTAGGTCATAACAAAAGTAAAAATAACTATTCAAGTATATATTATTCAGATTTAAAAAAAAATAAAAAAATAATCCAATTCACTTACAGCAGTCTAGATAAAAATTATGTAATTACTACAATAATTCTTACAAAATTGAGGTTTGTGGTAAGAGGGTGAAATGTAAAGTTATGTGTTTGAGAGTGTAGCAATTGTCCACGAAAATAGAAAAAAAATTGCGATGTCGAACCCCTACCACTTGATTTAACTTAAAATCTGTCCGGGAATGTACCTATGAGTTTCCAAAATTTTCAAGGCGATTGGATATATGGTTCAAGAAATCATATATACACAGATAGACATACATACATACATAAATTCATATATATATATATATATATATATATATATATATATATATATATATATATATATATATTTGTTATTAGTCAAATATTGGGTAATGTTATTGGTGTTACAAAGGCTTTGTCTCGCTGTTTTCTTAAATAAAAATCTATCTCATCTACTTGGGATGAATTATCAGTAAAGCAGTCCCGATTACAACAATAATTCCTAATCTAGAAAATCATATAGTTTGAGTACTTTTTGCTCTCGTGTCTCGACTGCGTCTATCTGGAAACTTTTTCGCCGTCTCCCGCTTGTTTTGTATCGGTCGAAGGAGAAAAGCATTTACTTTTATTGCGGCCACGGGAACATAAATTGGGACACAATCACGTACCGAGAGTTCACAGACCGAACGTCGACATACGACCACTGGCAACTAAGAGGAGAAATATCGGTTTTCTTAGAAGAAAAATGTAGTTTTTGCCAATAATTGTGCTCAATTTAAAAATACATAATTTATTGTCTACTGCACACAACCTACAAAAAACTGTCATCAAAATACTGGAACAGGTTATAGGTGCACGCAAATGAATCGCTAAAGATATCATTCGCCCCCAACAAAACTCAAGATCAAAGAAAAAATGGAATCTGCATAGTGTGTAAGTACAATCATTAAACATATTTATTTTAAGCAACATATTGTAAGCTAGATCAATGGATCCTATCTTATTTCAATACCCACTTAGTTCTCACTTTAGCTTCTTGAAATATTGTTAAATTTCCGATTGCTTAAATAAATCTATTACAGAAAAAATTTATTTGGAACAGAGGCATGGAATCTAACAAAGTTCAACAAAACTGTTGTAAGCTTTGAAATCTGGTGAAGTTTAGGAATGAAATATGGTGACGATGAAAACCATAGAATGAAATGGCATTTATAGGAATATGATGACTACATTTTTTCGAGTACTGAGCAATATGTACAATATGTAGAGAATAACTAGTGGTACATGCTATCGTGCTTCAAGATAAATTTCTGGAACTTTCCGTACCGTAATTATAAATTTATAATTTATTCAAAATTTATTGAAAAATGAAAAAAAAAAGATTTTTGTGAGTTTTGAAACGTAGCTGTATTAGAGACAAAATATCAAAAGCTCGTAAGTGCCGCGTTGCAGTCTAACGTTATAAATCTCGATACGCAACCAATTGAAGTGTAAAATTTTTACTTATTTTTAGTAAATATATAATAATTTGATGTACATATGTCTAATGATCATTTTTGACCGCCAAATGGCATACTTTTTGTTTTTTAATGGATCTTCAAATTCGCTGGACCTGCCTTCCTAAAAATTTTAACAGTTCTTCATTTTGCGAATACAAGTGAATAGATTTTTGAATTATTGAAATTGATATGAATTAAAATTGAATGATTGATTGATATTGAAAAAAACTGAATTAGTACTTTTTGCTGATTTTGGTATCTTCGTAACGGCTGGACCTGACTTGTCCAAAAACTGATCAGCACGTCTCCTCATCAATAGAAATCAATTTTTAAAATCATTTAAATCGGTTGATCCGTGTTCTCGAAATTGTCGACAAAAATTGTATCCGCACTACATACATACACACAAACATACACCAATTTTTTCTAAGGTATGCCAAAATGTTCAGAAATCTAAAACGTAAAGATATCTAATGCATTTTTTTGCAATTTCTATAACTCACCATATGGATAGTTAACAAAAGAATAATTAATACATAGTGACAGTAGTAGTAAATATATAAATCATATATAGGGACCAAGCGTGTAATTTAAAGTTATAAGACAAGATGGCCAGATTTTATATTTATGATTATCTTTATAATAAAACTACTTTTTATAGGCCTTCAAAACTTTACTCCAGAGTTAACTACTAATTATTTTGTCACAAATTTTGTTTAACAACTGTTTTACCAGACCATTTGGATGTGCAGTCGATCTATTTTGAATTTCTGATTACAGTATCTCATTTGTGACAGGTAGGTTCCTATACGTAAAATTTCGTTACTTTATAAATACACAAAACTTGCTTGTTGATTTAATCAGTCCAAGCAGCAAACAATGTGTACATTTCTGCCAATAATTGCCTGGCCTGCGATATCAGTCCCTAATATCGATCTATTTCCACAGTGCAATTTGTATGTAATTTCGTCTACGTGTAATGGCGTCTTAAGTCCTGTTGTAATCTGCGTTTTATGACGGTCCGAACGGCCTACCAGACGGACGATATTGGCAATCAGGACCGAGAGCAAATACGAACGCAAAACTCTATCATAATATTAGTCTAGGTCTAATACACACACTATTCAATGGGCAGAACTACTGCTGATTGAGAAGGATAATGGATTTTCAAAATACGAGAAAAAGATACAATAGCATTTTGTATACGAATAATAAGTACATTAATATATAAAATGAATCCCAAAACCTTAGTCTAGTTTAATACACACATTCTCCAAAGGGCTGGACACTACTATTGCTCAATGAGAAGGAAAACGGATTTTTAAAGAATTTTTTTTCAGAAGGAGATAGAATTGCATTTTGTTAATAAGTGCATTCAAATATAGCATAATAGTTTGCAAATCTTAATTATAATATTAGTCTTGGTTTAATACCCACACTATCCAATGAACAGATTTTTGAAATATCAAAAGAAAATTGAAGAATTGCATTTAGTATGCAAGTAATAGGTTTAACTGTTATAATATTAGTCTAAGTTTAATACATACAATAATCAATGGGTAGAACACAACTTTTGCTTATTGAAGAGAAACGGATTTTTAACTCTTTGCACTCGGATGCCGCCGCTCCGGCGGCGAAATACATATTAATTCTGCAATTCGCGAGTGGAAAGGGTTACACTTTCAGAAGAAGATAGAAGGGCATTTAGTATGTGAGTTATAGGTTAATAAGTGCTTTAAAATACAACATGAAATGGATCCCAAAACTCTAGGATTTTTACACTATCCAATGGGTTGCTCATAAACGGGTTTTCAAACTATCAGAAAAATATATATAGGCATATTCTGCCGCATGTTGCATAACGCTTTTCATATAAAGTGGTACTAAAAACTGTAAAAATGTTATGTGGTTGTGGTGCAGCCAGGCGTTTTAGATAAAAATATATTTTTCGAATATTTTATTATGGTACGGGAAGTTTCAGCAATTTGCCCTTGAGGCACGATACCATACACCTCTAGTTCAGCTTATTTTCGTTTAGGTGTTTCATCATAATTTAGTTCAAAACTTCAAAAATTTTGATAAAATCGAAATTTTTTATATATCTTTATGTTTCAAAGATTTCTGAACATTTTGGCACGCCTTAGCAAAAAATGATGTGTTTGTATGTGTATGTATGTGCGAATACAATTTTTCGTCGACAATTTCGAGAACACGTATCAACCGATTTGGATGATTAAAAAAACATTCGATTAATATTGATAAGCACACGTGCTGATTAGTTTTTAGCAAAGGCAGGTGCAGCCGTTCGAAGATGCGAGGCGAAAAGTGAAAAAATGGTAATTTAATTTTTGAGAGAATGGAGCGTCCGATTTGAAGAAAACATTTTATTTGTATTAATGAAATGAAGAATTGATGAATTTTTGAGTAGGAAAGTGGAAAATTAAGGCACAACGCCATCCACCACTGGTTTCCTTATATTTTACAAATCTCATCTAATTCAAAATATTTTGATAGATTTGGACTGATTTCCCTTTCTAACTTCAAGTATTACTTAAAACTCATTTAAAATAAGTACATAAGAATTCAAGATTTATTATTAAATTATTTTAGTTAGTGAGTAATAGCAATCAACCCATTTGCTACGAACGTCGTCCATGGACGACATCTATATGACATGTGGATCGTCAATAGATGGCATGTGTGTCAATCTTTGCTTCAAAAATTATAGTCTTTTATTGTAAATTTTAGTTCATTTAAATTAAATTTTGTTCAATTAAATTTTGCTACTCATTATCATTGATAATGATAAAAATGTCTTGAAACGCGGAAAACGCTCTCGTAGAGAAAATGTTAAAATAAAAATGCTTTTTTGTGTCAAATTTTTAGAACGAAGTAATTATATATAATAATTCCATAAATAATTAAAATAAAATTCAATTTAACATCTAATTTGCAGCAATTTAATCCGCTGTTAATTTTAATAAATAAGAACTAAATAAAAAATGCTATTTTTTATAACACAATGTCCAAGCATATATTGATTAGAACTTATGCAAAACAAATCGATAAAAATACCAAATTATACAAATTACCAATCAATCAATAATCATTACATAAATTTCCATAACCATTTCCATATTCACAAATCCATTATAAAATAGCATTTTAATACACCTCATTTCTCGTAGATATCTCTCCACCCTCGGACGTAGCGCGCGAATCACAACACGCAGAGCTTCGGAAAAAGAGTAAAAAACATCGTAAAAATAAAAGTAAAAAAATAGAAAAAAATGCGGTCTCTGCTCTAGTAAAGATTAATGACAAAAGATATATAACTGTATATTTCATCAAGTCACCACCCCAGAGCAGTCAAACCGTCCGACCGACCGTCCGACAGACGACACTCGACGCGTTCATATTTATAGAGCTCGTCTATTTTGTAAAATGCAAAAATGTCTCGAAATGTAAATACAAGTCGTACAAAAGCCGACAGAGGTGAAATGGATAAAATAATATGAATTAGTAGTTCACTAGTGGTGCATGGCATTGTGTTTTAAGACAAGTTGTTGGAACTTCCCTTACTAATCACTAATCAATAATCACCATCAATAATTAAAATGAATCAATGATTAAGGACAATTGTTCTCAATATTCTTGAATATTGTTATAAATATTGTAATTTTATAGATTATTGTCATTTTATAGATCTACAATGAGTGTCTATATTTCCGCGACGACTTTATGTTTAAAAAAAAACATGTTTTTTTGACGATAGATACCATAGTCTTATAGATCATACTAAAATATTTCGGCCCTACGACAACTCGTTTAACTTCAAAGTTTAACGTCAAAGTTTGCAAAAATTAGAATCGTTTTTTGGCATTTGTCCAAATTAGACCTTTGATCGACGTTTACTCAAAGACGACTGAACCGATTTCAGAAATTTGAAAGCCATTTCATGTATCTCAATGAAGAGTATCGTTTGTCGGCTTCGTGCAACGATCTGCCAAGCCGTTTCTTTGTAATTTGGGAAAAAGTGTTAAACTTTTCGTCCACATTTAAGCTCAAACTACCGAATCGATTTTAAAAAATCAAAAACTGTTCGAAAGATATTAGATAGGAATGATACTGATTGGGTTTAGGTGAAAATCTACCGAGCCGTTTTCTTGTAATTAACTGTTGAAAAAAAAATTAAGCCGGTTTTTTTGGAACTTTTTTTAGCGATATATCATGGTCTTATAGAACTTACAAAAATATTACGGCCTTACGACAAGTAGTTTAATTTTAAAAATTCATCAAAGTTTGAGAAAATGAGTATTTTTTGACGTTTGTTAAAATTGAAATTAGACGATTTATTTGGTATAACAATAGAGTACTTGGTCTTAGTAACATACTAAACCATTAAAGTCCAACGGAAACTGGTTCAATTATAAAAATTATTGATTTTTGAAAATTTGCTTTTATAAAATACTCCGAGTTTACGTGTTCCTTCGTTTTCAGTTATGTGTAATAAATCCACTCGGAATACTTTTAATCACTCATAAATTAATTTATTTTTTATTGATTAAGTCGATTGTTTACACATATCGAAAACTTCATGTAACTTGCCTTAAGGCAAAATACGAATACCAACTAGTTCGTGAATTTGAGAAAAAAAAATTGTGACATTTTGTAAAGTTTTATAATCAACGAAATTTAATATATATTTTTATAGGTGAAAGTATCTTTTTATATATTTAATTATTTTCCTATTGCAAATTTCGATAAAATACTAAAAACTGGTTACTATTTATCATAATTTTCCAAGTATGACCCAATATACAACTTTTCCTGCAAATTCGACTCTGTCAAAAGGGAATAATATACATTCGACGAAAAGAAATGGCCCGAGCAGATTTCAGATGACAACGAATGAAAATGGTTAGATAAGTTCTCTCAGATTTTCCAACAGGAAACTCAAACTCATATACATATTCTCATAAATATCTCTATACACATACTACTCATTGTGTTCTGTTGTCACCCTGAGATATGATAGATTGACGAAAATACACCAGAGATCAAATCCCACATCTTATTAAAAATGGATCTTTAGGATTCAGATATATTAATGCTATTTGTTATTTAAAAGTAACACTTATTGGAGATTTGGTATTTGAATAAATTTTGTTGCACCATTAAATTGCATGGCAGACTCAAATTTTAGAAAAACTTTTGAAATCTTCTTTGTTGAAATTACAAGAATTGTAAATGATTTCTGAAACCAAAAAACATCCACACACCATAAGACAAAACAACTTAAATTTTATCAAAAATAATAGAATTCTCACCTCGTACATCAAGGCTGCCAACATTTCTTCGCTATTTAGCATTGGGACACACACACACATACACTTTGTTTTACGCGAAATTAAAGATAATTAATTTAAGTAACACTTAATTTTAAATTATTATTTTACGTGATTTTAGGAACACTACACTCACTTTTATTTTAAAATTTTATTTAAGTTTTAACACTGCTGGAAGAAAGGTGCAAGTTAATAAATATGGTACGATCAGAATCCCTAATAACTGATAAATAAGGTCGTATGCCCTAAGCCTGTATCCCTAACTTTGACCGTCGTTTTTCCTATAATCATCTAATTGCATTCACGTGGTTTTATAGCTAAACAACTAATACGAATCAAGTTACTCAACAACATTTTCAAAAATTTGATATAATCATTTATTAAATTTGTGGAAATGCAACAAGACGATTTATGTGATCGTACCACCAAAAGCATGCTTAGAAATCAAAATCACTTACCATTTTTAATATTCACCGATTCTTCTGGAACATCTCGATTACCAATTTGTTGTCTGAAATGGAAATATATTTGTAAAATTTACCATCACAAGTATTGATTGCATCTGATATTTTTTTAGAAAATTTATAAGTTACCTCTCGATTTCCAGAAGAGAGCTTATCAGGATTCAGGAACACTGCAACTCTCGTCATGCACTACAACACTGCACTAAATGAACACTAAAGCACTAAATGAACACAAAACACTAAAAAGTACTAAAGCAATAAACAAGCACTAAAGCAACTAGCTGTAAGTGGAATTCTGTCTTAAGGCAATTAGGGCATCGTGCCTTAAGGCAAATTGCTGGAACTTCCCGTACCAAAAATTATTATTTTTTGTAAAAACGATTAACATTTTTGAAAAAAATTTACTTCGAAAAAATAAGATTTTTGAGAAACTATAAATTGGACAAAAAATTACTTTTTTTTGAAAAAAATTTTTTTAAAAAAAATTTTTTTTTAGAAAAAATTTTTTTAAAAAAATTTTTTTTGAAAAAAAAAATGTTTTCTTCATTTTGACATATTTTGGAAAATCTGAACTTGTTTTTCAAAGCAATCGTACTGCTTTAACTGCATAGATACAAAATATAAAGCGCGTAAGCGCGGCGTCGCTGTCTAGCGGGTAAACATTGATACGGAACCCATAGAAAAATAAACAAAATTTATACTTATTGTTAAAATCTCTATAAAATATCTGAAAATTCGATGTGCATATGTCTAATGATCATTTTTGACCGCCAAATGGCATTTTTTTTTACTTTTTTCCTTAGATCTCCGAAACCGCTAGACCTGCCTTTATGAAAATTTGATCAATTCTTTATCTTGTCAATACAAGTAAAATGTTTTTTGAATTATTAAAATCGGACGCTCCGTTCTCTTAGAAACTGAGTTACCGTTTTCGGCACTTTTTGCCCCGTATCTCCGGAACGGCTAGACCTGCCTTCGCCAAAAACTAATCAGCACGTCTCCTTATCAATACGAATCGAATGTTTTTTGAATTATTCAAATCGGTTGATCCGTGTTCCCGAAATCGTCGACGAAAATTTGTATCCGCACATACATACACACACGTACATACATACACACACACATACACACACACATACACACACACATACACACACACATACACACACACACACACACACACATACATCCATTTTTTCTAAGGTATGCCAAAATGTTCAGAAACCTCTGAAACGTAAAGATATATAAAAATTTTCATTTTCGATTTTTTTGCGATTACTATAACTTACCCTACGGGAAGTTAATAAACAAGCACTAAAGCAATAAACAAGCACTAAAGCAATAAACAAGCACTAAAGCTATACATAAGCACTAAAAACGACAGACAAGCACTAAAAATAGCGAAAAACATTTATTCAAAAATATCGAACACAAAACGAAAAGAGTCACTTGGTGTAAGTTTTCGAGGAAACATTATTTAGAGACAACTGGCAAATTTTTTGCCTTAAAACCACTAACTTTATTCACAACTTTAGTCATCATTTTCCTCACTTTCTACACCATCATCCCGTAAATTTTCATAAAGTTTTTCCGAGAACTTTTTTTCATGAACAAAATGTAGTTCAAACAGTAATTGGTTCTTTGATGTTGCAGAATCCCTTCTTTCATCGCCAGAACTGTCATCATTTTCCTCACTTTCCATACCATTGTGCCAAAATTTTAGAAAAGTTTTTCGAAAAAAATTTTTGATGAACAAAACTGTTGCTCAAATTGTGATTGGGGTTTTTGATGTCATTACAGAATCCTTTCTTTCATAGCCAGCATATCTGTAAAAAGAATTATAGTGAGTTTATTTCAAATACCAAATTGTTTGAAAATTAGATCTTCATCAAAAGTAACTTAAAATATTGAATACATATGATCACATGCACAACAAACCAAAAATATCAAAAATCAGCAAAAAGGCAATGAAAGTAAACCCATAAGGTGATAAGTTATATGTTGGGTGCTAAATAATAATTATAACCATTTCTAAATTTTGAGATCTGAAACAAAATATAAATAAGGCTACAATTTATTAGTTTATTGAAGTAATTTGTATTATTCGTGATTACTATATATTGTTGAGGTTATTGAAATGAAAATTATTTTTATAGGAAAGACAGATATTACAGTTGCTTAAAAAATGAGACTGTATCGCCAGCGAAATAGTTAAAAAAAAAAAACAAGCAGTCAATGAATGTATGTTTTTTAATTACATGAAGTTCTTGAAACACAATTACATGATAAGTGAAATTGTGGAAACCATATTTATTTAGGCGTTGTTTAACATAACAATTTTCTGCATTTTTATAGATATTAAAAAAATATTAAAGCAGTACAGCTTTATTTTAACATGCCGAAGATATATCCTTTTCAGAACTATGTATGAGAAAGTGTACATGTTTTTCGTTTATGATGTCTAATAAGTATTACAAAATTGCATATTTTTATAAATAATGAGTAACATATTGATATTCAGATTTATTACTATAAACACGAGATCGAGCACAACAATAGTTTGTGTTGCTGTGTATCATTTATATACAGATAATACGTCTTAATGGACATCTATGCAGTTTATTCATTAATAGTGTTAATGAAATAATTCAAGATTGTTATAAGTTCTGTGTGAATGAATATTATAGAATTTATTAATCAGCAATTACTTCATTTCTCTAATAGAGGTTCAAGTCCTATATGCTAATTACAATGACAAACCGATCAAGTCTAAAGTGTGACTTTACTTACATTATTATTTTCAATCATTATAAATATTTTTAATGGTACTATAAACATATAATTTATAATTTATCATTATATAAATATGTATAATGTTTGACACTAATAAATATGCGCATCACGAGTGTTACCATATTACTAATAAACACTATTCAAAATTGTTATATGAAGTGTTTATTTTTAATTTAAATGCCATCTCGTACAATAGGAAAGAAGTTTAACTTCAACCGCGTCTGAACCTTACGCGCACTCTTTTTCATTTTTTTAAATTGTAAATGAAAACTGTATTTAGGTACTTTTAAATACAACAAAAATTTTAAATGTAACTATAGATTCTAGTAACATAGGCTTTGTGTATACGTAAACAACAAACTAACTCCAAGATTAATGAGTATTACCATAAACCGAATAAAATTACTATAATTTATTTTAATTATCAACTCCACGTCGTGCACCTGAATCATTTGCACGTTTCAAGCATCAAGCAAATTGTGTTTTATAAGTATTGTTTCATAAAACTATTCCTTTACTTGTATCTTTTTCTGGTGTGGTTAATGGGCGTAAATAGTACGCACATATATTTTATATTTTTGTGTCATTTTTCAGAAAATATGAAATTTCAGATCACGTATATGTGCCTGATCGCATGCCATCAAGACAACGGCGCAGTAAGGAACGAAATAACGAGGGAATTCTACTCCCAAATGTGTTGGGAGTAAAGATGCATTTCAGGCGAGTTGGATGGAAAATAAATATTTTTAGGAATAAATATATTATAACACATCTGTGTAATCGAGATTAATTTAGTAATTTAATGTATTAATTTATTATTTAAGGAGTCATTAAAATAAGAGTATCTAATGTTCCAAAGTTGTATCAACATCCACAATTCGAAATATATTAGAGTTTAAAGAGTGATGGCAAATTAGAAACTAGAAGATGGCGCTTATTTTCAGGTATTTGGAAAGCGTAATTAAGGACGTACTGAGTGAGGACAATTTCATCATTTAATTTATTTTCATCAAATTTTTATTTATTTATACAGACGCAGTTTATCCTTATAGAAACTTATGGACCGATTTTGCCACATAACAGACCAATGTTATGACAAGGCTATGTTATGAAAAACTTTCCATACTAAATATTGACAAAAGCCATGTGATTGCTATGCAGTCAGGCGTATTTTGCAGGTTTTAAGATAGAAAAACTAACCTAAAATCCGCACAAATATCAAAAAAACGATATTATAACGATAGCATAATAGCGATAAAATTAGCAAAGTAACCCTATCCAATGGGCTCCAATAAGAAACCATATCCAAGCTTCCAATAAGAAACCTATATAATACGAAGTTCAAGAATTCCATTTGCGTAAGAAACCTATGTGATTCTCGGTAAAATTTCATAAGAATTTTAGTTGGAGTGAATAGAAAAAGGAAATATAACTAACAGTTTGGTTTTGAACTAAAAAGTCTCCAAAAAATTATGTTGCAAAAGTACTAATAAGACACAATAAAATCTGTTAGTTTTGACTAGAGAAAAACGTGCATTTTGTTTAGAATATATTGCAAACAAGCAAAAAGCAAAAAAATGCGTTTTTCATTAATTTGCAATATCAAAGTAAATTAATCTATTTTTAACTTGAACTATAGTTTTCAAAAATTTGACTGAACACATAATAAAAAATTAACAGAAATACCATGTAAAAGCTCGCCTTTTGAAGCTATCTTTTATCCGGTAAAATTCACAAAACTACAATAATTACTCTTGCATATTTTTATAAATAAATATCTCGTTTTTTGTAAATCCGTTTGTCTTGGTTAAAAACCTGGTCGGCTTTTTATTTGGCCATATTCGCCGTTTACTAATTTTTATCACGTACCATCAGATAATGAGAGGGTAAGAGTTCGTTTGTATATGAATATGTTACCCGGAGATGGTTTATTACATATTATTTTTTAGATAAAAAATATTTAATTTTTATTTTTTACGTATACACATACAGTTTACGCCACAAGTGATGGAGAATTGGTGGAAAAAAATGTTATTTTTTGTGATCATTTGTTGGATATTCCACTCAATAAAATTTAGAAAATGATTATTAACTCTAATAACATTAATAATTATCAAAAAAAATATGAATGATCAAAATTAAACAAAGTTTATTGATCTGCGACTTTGATTTAAGTTTTTTCTTGATATATTAAAGAGATTATTGCGACCGATGGTAATTTGACTGGACCAAATTTGAATAATTAATTTATAGTTTGATTTTGTTAACAGTTTTTTCCTTTATTAACTAAATCAAAAAATGATCATTTCAAGTGATTTTTATTACATCCCTAAAATTTTGTTTGTTTTGTGTAATTTTTATTAGAGAAATAGTTTTATAAAAACAGTCGTCTGAAGGTACGGGGCAGAAGTTTTTTTTTCAAAATTTAAAATTCTCAATAATCTAATTTTCTCAAAGTTTGCAAAATGGAGCTTTTTTAAAACCCAGTTTTCGATACATAAGTTCCACCAATTTCCCGAAAGCCACGATGCCATGCACCAGTAGTTACATTTACTATTTGTTTCATTATTTTGGTGACCAACTCCAAAACTACCACCATGTGGGCTCGTATCACTTCTCTAAACAGATTTAATATAACTCACGAATGTCGGACATAAATTTGATTATCTTAACACGAATAAACTGCCAGCTACACAACGACTACTGAATATAATTATGATTATATGAAATGTATACCTACTAATTTAATATTTTTATAATAATATAATAGGCTTGACTTGAACATATACTCTGTGAACTCTTTTTGTATTTACAGCATAGAATAATTTGTAATTTTTTTTCAGATAGACATTTAAAAAATTATTGATGGTAGTTGGTGACATCAGAATTTCAAATCAGTACTAAAATTTAATATATTGCCTAACTAAAAACGTAGTAAAAATGAGTACTGTCCAAACTTTCATATTAATCTACATAATTGACAAATAAGTAATAATTATTTTTAATAATGTATGTAAGTACATCTTAAAACATACAAGACATAAAACTAGACAAACTAAACATTTAAAAATACAGAATCTTTGACCATTGGCAAATTTTTGAAATTTACAGATTTTGATATAACATGAATTTCCTTCTCGATCTTGCCCTGATAGATAATTTTGTGAGAAAGTTCTTTCGTGCAAGTGAGTTTGGGTGATCCTCGAGGCGGCTTTTGTAATCTGTAATGAGTATCCAAGCAAGTATAAGTGTGTCTGTATATTTTGGCCTATAAATGGCCTAAGTGCATTTGTCTTAAAATAGAGAAATTTAAGAGTTTGCGTTTTAATTAATTTAAAAATATACGTTTAGGACGTTGACTTTAAAAAATGAATTTAATAATATACGCATATGACTTGAGTCTTTCTGCTCAAGTGGTAAATTTATAGTTTCTAATAAACTTCTCGCAATTATTAGATGAATAATCTTAGTTTTGTATCAAAAACTAAGTTAGCCCATTTTCAAAATTAACAACTAGATTCAATATAAAATTTGAAGTTGCCAAGTCGATTTAACATAATTTAAAATGCATCAAATTTAAAAAAAATACTGAATTTATTTTACGTGTTTTTAAAATATTTTATGAAGTGTAAAATACAAACATGAGTTTATTATAAAATAATTTAGTACTCATCTACATTTTGTACGTGTAAAAGGAATTTGGATTTTAAATAATTCCATTTAATTTTTGCACTTTTTGCATGTTTTCGATTTTTATTCTTGTTCACGTCTTTACACTCTATAAAATCAAATGTTGTTCTATAATTTGGTTTGTTTTTCGATATTTTTTTATATCATTACTTACTATAGTTTCTTTACTATCTGAACTAAATGGTCTTTTATTTTATTTATTGGCTTTTGACGTACATCATAAGGCCAGATGCCATTCATACAATTGTTTACTACAAATTCTTATTGAATAATTAACTTATAAATTAATTTTAGCATTATTAATAAACTTAAATATATATTTCTAAATTTTTAAATTATACTAGCTACTAGTGTTTGTACATTGATTGGTGGTCTTGTACTACTCTTCTCAATCGGTGAAATAATTTATAAAATTTAATGATATTTTTTTCTGATTTATATTATTTAAACGTACAGGTTATTCAACTAATGTTGTAATTGTCGGAAAACTGAAATTAAATTGCAAAATTTAACAAGAATTACCTGTTTTTTTACAATTAAAATAATTTTATTTAATCTTTAAGTGTAATGGAAACCAAAAACAAAATATGAAAAAATATGCCTTAACGATAATAACATTGTTAGTCACAAGCAATTTATAAAATGATGAAATAACATTCGAAATATCTGCAATGTAAAAGATATCTAAATTAAGCGTAAATGATTTAAACAAAAATGTTTCCACCATAATATATATATATATATATATATATATATATATATATATATATATAAAGCTACATTTAAAATTTTATGAGTTTTAACAATTGTTATAACTTAAGTTCTAAAGCATCCCAAATATTTCATTAATATAACACAAAAATACAATATAATTTGGTAAATTCTTACCTACACATATTATACTTAGCCTAAATGTTAATTGTAACATTTAAACAAGAATATGTTTTTATCTTTACAATAATAATATATAATACACATCGTCCACACTTTCTCATTTAATAAATTAGAATAAAAACTTTGTTTTTTTACATAATAAGTGATCTTTACTTTAATATTTTTATTAAAGTAATAGTTGATTGTTATTGAACATAATAGTTCAATAAATATTATTTACTAACTCACAATGAACTCACAAATGAAACTACATCAAAATGAGGAAATACAGGAAAATAAAATTTTATAATCATACACTAATAAGTTTCTCATGACAGTTCGTAACTAACCATAGTAAGGCTTCAAGGATATTTGCATAGCCTATTTCATTGGCTGCTGGAATTTAATTTTTAAATTTTTTCTTTAGGCTACAGGAACAACAGTAATTCAAAATTTCTTTATCCCTGTTGGGCCGTTAGACTTCTTAGGTTTATTAAGCTTTTCCTGATGACCCTCTCATCAACCTCTCCGTATTCTATCGCTGGTGTTGCGTAATATTCAAGATCCATTTCAAATCCCAAGCCTGCCGTGTCCTCAATATCATACTGAAAAGTTGGTGAACCACTTTGGTAGCTTGCCGTGTCCTCAATATCATACTGAAAGAATGGTGGATCACTTTTGTAGCCTCCCTGGTCTATCGATATGTTTTTAGTTATTAACGACGATCCAATACTGCCAACAATCAGGAGATCTGGTGAGTTACGATGTTCTGCCGCTGCGTTCTGCCACCCAGCAAAACCTCGTCTAGATCCTTCACCACCATGACTAGGTCCAGCTTGTGACTGGTCACGATGTTCTGCCGCTGCGTCCTGTGCTGCCATGAACACTTCATCTTGCGTCCTACCCTCGCCTATATTGTACCATCCAGCAAAATCTTGACTGGATCCTTCACCACCATGACTGGGTCCAGCTTGTGATTGGACCATATCATCCATATCGTCGTCATCAAGTGTTAGGTCTATAATATAGTCATTGCATCTTGCATCAGCATATTCGGATGTGGGTTGAAGTATTAGTTCACTACTTTCTAGTGTTCGTACTTCTGTGATAATAGGAACATTCAATTCTTTAGAGGGTGACTGGAATACATCTAAAGAGTATTCAGTCATATCCGTTACATTGGTGCGGTTTATTGAACGTTCATTGAGGTGAGAGACAAATTTTGTATAACTACTTAAATGACTGAGTTCATGATTATCAGGTAATACGGAAGATACATCATTACTATACCTCCTACTCTTCCTTCGTTTCCTAGAAGTTGGGTTAGAGGAGGGTTCCCCTATTGGCAGGTGTATTTTGATCCGCTACGTCATCATCACGCGG
>NW_020538040.1:17491617-17515245 GCF_003426905.1 Ctenocephalides felis | reverse complement strand
CATTTATTTTTATAGATTAAAGAATAAGTCATAACAAATTATATCATGATAAGTAAATTTTAAGGCAATTGGCTTTATTACACATTAAAACACATTGGATTTAGAAGAAAAACTTGTATAGATTTTGATGATGAAATTCATAGCCTTCTATTTTATTGACAAATTCTGAGCTTTCATTTACTTATTGAATTTTATTAGTGAAATTAATTGGGTATCGTAATATTTAAAGTATATGAAAGAAAATATAGTATAATATTATGGTAGGAAATAGGAATTTTTACCTGGACGTCCAATCACTAGATTGGCATTGGATTTAGACAATCTACATACTATCCAAAAATGTGCTGATGTTCTATTTAGAATAGGTGTAAATCTCAAATAAAAAGTAGTAATATAAACATTTTCCCAAAGATGAAGTATATTATGTATGAACCAGATAATCTGATTTGCTAATTGTATGTTTTCTCGATGTTTCAATATCTTCTGAATCGTATGATACCAAAATTGGTAGAAGAACGTGCGTGTAGGTATGTAAGCCAAAATTGACTATTTGTCGATGTTTTCTCGAAAACAACTTAAAAAATTTCAAAAATTTAAACATTTGATGGAACTAGATAAAAACTCACCTTGATCTGATTTACCAAAAAAATTAGTAACCTAAGTGTAATAAGTAAATAAGTGTAAAATTTTTCGTCCACGTTTTATCCAAAAATCAAAGATTCCAATATCCAATTTCAAAGATTCAAAAATTGTTTAAAGATATTATTCAGGAATCGTGCTGATTAGTTAGGATAAATAATAGTCCTGATCGTTTCTATATAATTAATAGCTGATTTTTTGACGATTTTAATGAAGCTTTGTAGGATGATAAAGCTCATAGTATAAAACTTCTAGAAATATAAGCCTATAAAAATCTCAATAATAATTTATTGAAAATTGGAATAACGTTTGATTTAAAATTTTAAAATAATATCATCATCACTTCTTAAATCTGAATTATTATTGATTATATATTTGAGCAGGTTGAGTTAAAGATCAATTAGACACATATTTTTGGATTCTAGGAACAAAAACAAGATACTTTGCTGTAGAAACTATACCTTTAAAATAAAGTCTGAAGTTTTCCATTGACCCAAAGAAGAGGGTTGAATTTTGAAAAACCTCTCAGGGGGGTCCCAGGGGGTGAAATTTAATTATTATATGTCAACCTGTTTTTATTTTTAAATTATTTGTATGCAAGACATAAAATGCCTTCAGATTATTGTTTCAAACTTAACTATTTATATTGTATAAAATTGTATGTACGAAATTTTTTTTTCTGCAATAAAATTAATAATATCAATTGCATACGCTAAGCACATTATCTTTCAATTAGCCTAGGACTATTAGCTATTTTTTTTAAATATTTTTTTAACTATATTTGTAATCTGCATAACAAATTTATTTTAATAAAATGTTCAGATAAATAAATTTCGACTGCGCTTAAACAGTTGCGCTATTTTCAACAGAAAAAATATATTTAATCTATATATTTTTTTTAAGATTTTTTTGTGATTTTCAGTTATATTGTCAGACACTCAGAACACTAACTGCGTCTGATATTAGTTTTATATAAAGTTAACATTATTTGATAATTAATAAAATCAACAACTTACCATAAAAGTCTTATGTTAAATTAAGTAGGATCATACATGGACGTTCAATTACTGGGTTCCAAAAATTTGCGAATAATCTTTATGGAATTGGTGCAAATATTAAAAAAAAACATAAAAAAGAATTAAATAGTGGAGAGTATTTTAATAAATAAGTAATTTTAGGTAAAATTCAATACTTTATAATTCTATGATGATTTTATTAGGCATCGATATTTTTAGACACGTTTTTATTTTTGTACATAAAATTATTACATTCTTAATGTAACTTTGGAGCTAATTTACTCCAAATAACAATATTGATCTCGCAGCCAAAAAATTCTTGAACGCAATATACTAATTCAAATCAAATCGAAAATTATAGAGGTATTTTTCATGTTGGTGATTCCATATTTAATAAAAATACAAATAAAAATGTTTCCAAGTGATATTGGTCTATCCGAAGTTGCTCCATTAAGTTAAATCTGCATCATCACTATTATAAATATATAAATATATTAAATATTGATGGAACAATTATTGGGCAGCCCTCTAAAAAGCCACGTATGAAGTATCACAATGGCTCATAAGACTCGGAAAACTGTTCAAAAATTTTAAGAAAAAAAATAGAACGATCGATTAATCAGTATAATATATTATATGCTTAATTTCACATAAGTTGTTAATATTTTCTTTTTCCATTTTCCATTTTTCTGACTTTCCAAGTACAGCACCCTTATCCAGTACAATCGTACAGAAAGTATGGAAGCAGCACATCGCCATCGGAATAAATATAAATACATAAATACGAACATAAAAAACAATATAAAGAAGTTATGGCGTATTCATATCTCGATAAATTCGCTCTTTTATCCGGGACATATATTTCGCATTCAGAGAAAACGAATCGTCTTTTATACATAAACTCCGAAACAGATATAGGTGTGGGATATGCAAAAGAATAACGAGGATTTGCTAAAAGAAATAATAGCTTTGTGTTACCATCTGCATATATATTTAAAAATATGCTTTGGCATTGCTTGGTATCGAAATTAGAAGTTTTTGATCCACATGGTTTCGAATCCGTCAATTTTTTTTAGGAATCTATAAATCAATGGCAATTGTGTTTCGATTATTTGAGATTTTTTTTATTGGTCTTGCTGACAAAGCATTTAGCCATACCTACAATGAATCTCGTTATAGTTTTATACTATCTCGATTATATCATATACTATCTATATATATCCTATATTTTCCAATTTGCTTCATGATTGACTTCTTCGTCCTTCTTTCTCTTCTAACCTTGCTTTTTCTACTAACTTCTAATTATGTTCTACCTCAAGTCCAATTTTCATCCAAAACGATGTTAAATAACAGGATCTTTCTGACTCAGCTCCATAACATACGACTGGCGTTGCAGTTTATGTGTATAACTGCCTGAATGCACAGCAAATACATGACATTTTGACAGTATATAATATGATTCAGTAGCATAATGTATGGAAGTTAGAGCGTAACATGACCTTGCCATAACATTGGTCTGTTGTCCGGCAGAATCGGTCTCTTATATTCAATCCAACAAATCCAATGACAATTCTATGCTAGTACCAGGACTCGAACCAAGTATATCTGTCGCGTGAGTTGGGCATGCTACTGACTGAGCTATTTTCGCCACATTTGAGATCATCGTGGATTTGATCTCTTAGTATTTTAGTAAATGCTTAAACATATATAATTTTCATAATCTTCCATAATTGCCATTTGCATAAAAAGGCATTTAGTCATTTTTGATGGTAAGTATATGTGGACTTTTTACATTTGGTATTAAGACCAAGATAAAAACAAAAAACAATGCACTAATTAAAATTTAATTATTTATGAACTAGCAAAGTGTAGATTGTATAATCTTTTCAGTTGTTTGATTGCATTTGAAATTAGCAGATTATTAGTTGATTTGGATGATTTTCTGGTGTTTCGTAGACATGGTTCAAATGTTTTGGTCTCTATCAAATTATACATATTAAAGTTCTTGGTAAACTTTGGCAAGCCAGCAATTAACAGTGACTTCAATGTACCTCTAAAATGAATTTTGATGTCTCGTGCATTGACCCAAAGATAAGGGTTAAATTTTGAAAAACCTCTCAGGGGGGTTCCAGGAGGTGAACCACAGACATGGTTTAACTCTTATTTTTAATGATTGTAATAATGATTGTATTATTATATTTTAATATTAATTCAAATATTACTATACCTGTTATTTACTATCATGTGCTACTATAAAAGAAATTGCACCTGCAAAACTAGTTTCCGTCGACATCGAATCATCATAAGAAACAAGTTGTCTATTTCAACGCAATTTAAAGGAAATACATGTTTTCATATCTAAACTGTTTTATATCATAACTATCATACGCATCCACATCAAATAATCCAATAAATCTTATCTTTATCCTACAAAAATAAACCCTTCTTGAGCAAATACGGTAGTCGACCATCACCGAGGCAGGCGTCGTGAACAATTGCACCCGTGGGTGTTCTGATATTCCAAAATATCGTCAAATCGCCATATAATACGAGCCACAATAGACCAGACCCATTCTCGACAATAAAATATATGCACTATAAAAGATTTCGCATATGTTTCTCGTAGTCGCCTCAAGGCTAGAAGATACCGAGTCAGAAGGGCTGGATAACTGATAGCTATTGAGGAGGTAAATGTCAAATAATAGTTGATATTTTTAGACAAAATGCTGCAAGGGATGAGGATTGTATCATGTTATGACAGTTTGTAGAATTTTGATTTTGGATAGTATAGTTATATAAAATGATCCAAATTGCCATATTTTACCATATACGGCACGAGAAGTTTCAGTAATTTGCCTTAAGGGGCACAACTAGTGTGAAATTTTCAAAAAATCGTATTTTCAATTTTTCCATATTTCGATAGAATATACCTTTAAAAATAACATACCAAAATTTTAAATCGATATCTTAAATAGTTTTTGAGTTACAGCCATTTAAAGAGTATATATATAGTATATAGTATAACGATCATTTTATCTTAAAACGCGTTTTTCTCGAAACAGCATTTTCCGAATTTGCTGCAGCGATTACTCAAAAACAAATGATCCGATCACTACCAATTTTTTTTTAATGTTCTATATATAGTTCTCCGTAAAATGAAGTATCGATTTTTTGATCGGATCAAAAATCGAATTTTGGCAGTCCAAAAACGACCAAAATTTTGGGTAAAATTCGACTTTTTTTTAAAAAACGCCGTCATTTTGTCAATTTTTGATTTTTTTTCTTCATCGTAGTTCATTTTACAGACAATATTATCTAGTTTAACAAGAATTTTTCTTTTTTAAATTTCATCCACGTAGAAGGCCAAAATCACTGCAGCAGTGAAGGGCCATTTTTTTGTCGTGCCGTTGGAGATCGACGATAACTTAAAAAAAATTTTTTTTTCTTCAAGAATTACACTAGTTGTGCCCCTTAATGTATAAAAGCAATATGATGTAGATAATTGAATATATTGGGGTATAAAAATATTTGTGAAACGAAAGGGTATATAAGAATAATAAACAAGTTTATTTAAAAAACTTGTAAGATTACAAATATATGGTATAATCATATAGATTGCAATCATTTCACACACTAAATTATAACCTCCAAAAGGCACAATGGTCGAAATATTAATTTTAGACAGACTTCACGTATGTGTTAACAAAGTGACGTTAGAAAGTTGCTCGTATGATAAAAATGCAATTATAAAATCGGAACATAACATTTCTATTTTATCGAGAAATTAGCGACTAAATCATACGAATCATATAATATTATACCATAAATATTACCAGTACCTTATACTTTGTGCAAATATATATCAGTGTGTGTTTTAGTATTGTCAAGAGGAAATGCCATCATAAATTTGGGAGGCGAGCATTGCGTGCGATCGCAAACACTTGAAAGGGGTTGAAGTTTCCGCATTGTTCCACTTAAAAATATATATTGTATTCTCCTACGTTTCAGGCGGGGGTTGGAAAAAAATAGGAAAAGTAAACTGAATATATTCGCCGAGTATGAAGAGGCAACTAATTGGTCGTTATCGTTCGGTTAGAAATATAATTCTAGCGTGATTCGAGAGCCATTCAAGGAAAAGACGATACTGGTAGTTGGTTGTTGTTGGACCTAAAGATAGTCAACAAATTTTTTATCTTAAATATATAAAAAATTGAGTTAGTGAAGTAATTCATAATATAAAAAGAGTGCGCGTAACGTTCACTCGCGATTGAAGTAAAACTTATTTGCTACTGTACCAGATGGCATTTAAGTAAAAATGAATACATCATATAACAATTTTGAATGATGTTTGTTAGTAATATGGTAACACTCTTGATGCACACATTTATTAGTGTCATCCATTAAATACATTTATATATTGATATAATTATAAATTATATATTTATAATAGCATTAAAAATATGTATAATATTTAAAAACAATAATGTAATTAAAGTCATACTTCAAACATGACATGATCGGTTTATAATTATAATTAGCATTTAGAAATGAACCTGCGTTAGAGAAATGAAGTAATTGCTGATTAAGAAATTCCATAATATTCGTTCACACAGTGGATTATGTTAAACAACGCCTAAACAAATATTGTTTTTGCAACTTCAGTCATCACTTATGTAATTGTGTTTGAAGAACTTCATGTAATTAAAAATAATATACATTAATTGACTGCTTGTATTTTTTTTTTTACTTTTTTGCTAGCGATATAATCTCATTCTTTGAACAGCTGTAATATCTGTCTTGACCAAAAAATATTTTTCATTTTAATAACTTCAAAGATTCATAGAAACTACGAATAATATAAAAATAATTTCTAATCAATAAACTTCCGTTTAGTACAGGACCCAAATGTTTAATTTCTATTATTATTTTAAAGAAACAGGGTAAAATATTCTTCTGATTCCGGCATTTCTTATTAAATCAAGATTTGTACTACGATGTAACTTTAAAATGTTTATTTATCTATGCCGATTTCCTTGTTGATATCGGTACGCATACAACAACAGATCTCTATTCACATATACTACGACTAATCACAATCGACCCATATAGAAATGATTTCATCGAAAGCAAATGACGTACAGTTCTGGCGTAACGGACTTCCGTTACATTTGTACGGATTTACACCCTAGTCGCGCCTAAAGAAGCTTTACTTCAAAAAGTACCGACATCGCGTAATCATTGTTGAATCTAAAGCTAGTTTGATCTTTTTATACATTTTTTTAAGTATGTGGAATATGAAAAAATGAGTCATGAGAAGATTACAACATTCTAGATTTAATAAATAAAATAAAGAAAAACATATAAAACATAAGAAAATAGGCTAAATGGGTCATTCTTTTACAAATCGTACGGATTTTCGAAAAAATAAAATGTCACATTTTAGAATTGTCTGTAATTTTTTTTACAGATATTATACATAAAATCATTTGACACGTATTTCAGAATTTTGCTGAAAAATATAATTTTCAATGTTATATTCATCGCATATAGATTAACAATTAGGAAAATTTATATCGAAGATTAATTATAGTATATAGAAAAAATAGTATAATTATGTATATTCCATTAATACTTCTTATGAAAAATAAATTTCATCATTTTCAAACACGAATCAAATACCAACCAAATCATGTACTTCCAAATCTCTTCAAATAACCATCCCATCTGTTATTATTTCGGTTCAGGAAGACAAATTCTTACGTCTTCTGTCAACACGTCTCAAAGTCTTTGTAAATAATAAAACCTATAACGGCCACTTTTGCCTGCCCTAAACATATTATGGGCATTCTAACCCTTGTCCAGACAATCTATCAATAAACCTTTAGGATATCAACCCTTAAATCTGGACATCAAATAAGAAGGAGTAACCGACACGCCGCACAAATCTATATCTCGAAGCGATGCGGTCAAGGAATCAACGGCTTCGGAAATTCACCCTTTTGCGCCAATTTAAACGGTCAGAGAAATTGATAGGCGAGGGGCTAGAGGGGATGGAAAAATTTATAGTGATTTTAGTAAACTAATTGCAAAATGATTTCAGCAATTACTTCATTTCTTTAATAAAGGTTCATTTCTAAATGCTAATTACAATGACAAACCGATCATGTCATATTTGAAGTATGGCTTTAATTACATTATTGTTTTTAAATATTATACATATTTTTAATACTATTATGAATATATAATTTATAATTTATCATTATTAAAATGTCTATAATGGTTGACACTAATAAATGTGTGCACCACGAGTGTTACTATATTACTAATAAATATTATTAAAAATTGTTATATGATGTATTTATTTTTACTTAAATACCATCTTGTATAGTAGCAAATAAGTTTTACTTCAATCGCGTGTGAACCTTACGCACACTCTTTTTTTCCTGCAATTACTTTTACTTGCCCTGCGAGAAGTAAAAGATAAACTATCTTTTTAGTAGTTGGTAGACAAAATATTAACTTTTTTTAATTTAGTTATTTATTTTTATTTTTAGTTAATGCTAATTTAAATTAACATGCTTTGAAATGCTAAAGTATGATACTAATATATAGAATATTGGATATTAGTTTAAGCCTAGAAAAATACAATGTATGAGATTTATGAAAAGCCCTAAAAAAAGGTAAACACTTATAATTTTGTTAACGAATTGTTAATTTATGTGTATACTACCACATAGTCATGGAATTTATTAAAACTCTCCTTCGTTAACTGCTGTGAACTGTATTAAACACTGATTTGTTTTGTATTTTTATGTAATTGTTGCAGTTCTTATTAAAATCACTGATTTGTTACTAAGTTATAATTAAAGAAGATATATTTATTTATTTTTTATTACACATGATGTTTTGTGGACTTTACTTTCAAAAGTGAACAATTAGTCCTATCAAACTCTCTGCTACTCCCTCTACCAGCAACCATCCCGTGTAAAAGCTCAATGCCATGGAGATTGTCACCTTCATGGACAATATAATAAAATACGTCCAAACATTATGTTGTGGGATAATAAAAAAATTAAATTAAAAGTAATCATCAAATTTTAATTCCTAAATGTGATATAATGGGGGGTCACAAAAAATTGTTATCTAAGCATATCCATTATTTTAGCCCTCCTCCAATGATCCGAAAAAACAATATATTGATACCATTGATCTACAATAATTTAGCAATCGCATGAACTAGAGACAAGTTAACAATCGCACTTTTTGTACTATTCCAGAATTATTTAAAAAGAGTAAAAAATAGATTTGAGAATAAGTGCAGCTCATACTAATGAGTTGAGCAAATTCGGAGTTCGAGAAAATGCTGAATTCGTTGTATTTCTGCTTCGCAGAAAAAATGAATAGTGATGTGTTATGATAGCCAATTAGCTGTATTTCCGCAAATAATCAAAATTTTGAAAAGTTTTTTTGTGACCTTTGTGAACTTTCTTGAATGGTTAATCTTTGAAAAATTCAAAAATAAAGAAACGATTATTTCAAATCTAGTACCGCTTAAAAAATGTTAGTGAAATTTAATATCCAAAAATATGTATTTAAATGTGGCAAAATAAAAACAAATCAATCATTAGAAATGATTTAAGAAGACAATCATTTGAAATATTATAATAAATTTCCAACAAGGAGTTTAATAATAATTATATTTCCCCAGTCGATGTTTTTGTGAAACCTGCTCCGATACTAAAATGTGGGGTAAATAGCGTTATGTAGTTTCAATATTGTCTGCGCCTTGGGAAAAGGGTTGTTTTAAGGGGTTGTTTTGGTTTGGAAGATTGCCGGACATAAGTTTATATTGTCTGGGATCCGCTCTGCCGACTTTTATTTCCCGTAAGTATTTATTTATTGCCTTAAAAGGGATAGACACAACACTACCCAAGGATGGACGACAAAGACGATTTATGGAGGCGATGGGAAACGATCGAGGGCAGATCGAAAATATAATATTTTATGTGTTATATTTTGAAATACATTAGATGATAAATATTTTATGCACTTTAGTAGAAAAATCTGCATTATTTATCAAAGATAAATACTAATTGATGATTAGGGTGGTACTTAATATGGACATTTTTGAATTTCCTTGCTCCCAACTTTTAGATAGTTGTACTAATATTTGTACTAATTTCACCCCCGAGAGTATAAAGATGTTTGTGATTGATGATTATTTAGTGAGAAAAAATATAAGAATAAAATCTTAGTACTGAGATGTAGTAGTTTCAACCCTTAATCTACTATCATGATACTTTCTGCAAGAGTGACACTGCTGTACGAGCCAACTTGCCTCTTCAATATTTGGTACTCAAAATGTTTAAAGCTTTTTTAACTATTATACAAAAAATAATTAAAAATTGAAGGTTATACTTCTAAAGAAATAAAAATCCCAATAACGAATTAGAATTCTCAAAGATTTAACTCCGAGTGATAAATTTTAAAGCAAAAAGATTAAAGATCAAATTGTTAAGGAAATAATAATAATAAAAATCTTACCTGATATGTTTATATCATGCAATTCAGTCAGGAATTGTTTCCAGTTTTCATTTTGGCAGAAAGAAGTAATACTCCATGATGGCAAATGTTCAGTTTTACCTGCAATAAAATAAGAATCAATTAAATAATCTAAATAATACGAATGATAATTTAGCATGTGTACATGGGTTTACAACTACAATGTTCCGGGTTCAAATCCCTGTTACAATTACCTGATACCATGTCGTAGTCAAATATTTTTATTTAGTGTATAGACCATATGTATGACAAAAAAACATATTGCAGATATCTATTAATCTATTTTTAAATTGATAAATTATATGAGAAACTTTGTAACTTCATTAGTTACTTCAATATTTTTTTCAAAATTTTGCTTTTTTGATTTTATAAAATATTGTGTAAATTTTATACAAAGAATTTCAAGTAAGTATTGTTCTTTGTATTTTTTTTAATTTGGGATTTAGATATATATATATTGTCCGTCCATTTAGTTAATTTTTTTTTTCTTTCTCTCTGTTTATATTTAGTTTTTAATTTAATTTTTTCTGTATATTTCAAAATTGTAACTTATGAAAACCTTTATTTTAATCATCTTATACTGGATGCTACGCCCTCCAAGTATATATATATATATATATATATATATATATATATATATATATATATATATATAATATATATAATTTTTAATTTAAACTCTCAGAAGCTTTCGATTTTTTTGACATATAAATTTTTGCAATATTTGATTACTTTAGATAATATATATATAATAATATATAATATATTATATATATATATATATATATATATATTAATATATATAATTTTAATTTAAACTCTCAGAAGCTTTCGATCTTTTCTGACATATAAATTTTTGCAATATTTGATTACTTATAAATTTTTACATATATTTCAATCTTAGCATAAAAAATTAATCGAGCCAAGCTTTTAATTTTTTCTTTTTTTCGAATTGTGTTCGAACATTGTCGTTGATCAGCTCAATCTTTTCTGATTTTGTTTTATTAAAATTTTAATTCAAATTTTTGATATGAAATATAAAACAAAAATATTTCGTTTTCGGATCAAAACAGCCTTGAAATGTTTGGATCGAAGTAGGCAAACGCAATAGGCAAACAAAATACTGTGTCATATTCCGCATCAAAATTTTCGTTCGGGTTTCAAAATTTTTACATTTTATATCAGATCATGTGTTTATAGTTTTTCTTTTTTATTTTGATAACAGTTCATACAGGTCTATGGATTACTAATAAAACGATGGCAAGTAAAGACGATTTCACAAAGAAAGTATTATTTGCATTGTCAATTCTTCAGGACAACGGTATGAATATATTTTATTAATAATATTTATTATTAAAATATTTAACGCAAATAAGGAACCAATATTAATAATTGTAGATGAAAAAATTGATCCTAAGCGGTAAAAGCCAATATAAAGACCATGTCTCAAATGCAGTTAGCAAAGGCCTCTTGACGTTGACAGGTGAGTGATAAAAATACAAATTTTGTTTTTTTTAAGTGATTGATATTACTTTGTGACGGTACTCAAATTATAGAAGTTAGACACTACATGGACTGCTAGTCCTCGTACGTTTTTCGATGTATATAGTGCTCAAACATAAAAGGGTATGTGATGTCACATGTCTGAGTGAACATGGCCGACGACAATCACGGACTCCATCACATCACAATTGCCATTATATTGTTGAAATGAAACTATCACAGATAATATTTAAAAAATATTCAAAATTAACTATTATGATAAATGTTAGATATTACTAATATTTTTTCTTACAAAATTTTCTGCTATCACAAATGCCATTATATTTTAAAGTAAATTATATGACATTTAATCAATCGAGAATGTCCGCGATTGTCGTCAGCAATGTTCGCTCAGACATGTGACGTCACATACCCTTTAGGCTTGAGCACTTATTTTGCGGTCGAGTAGCAGTCCATGCAATGTAAGGCCTTTGATCCAAATACAATTAATTAGACGTTTATAAAGTGAAATAAACTAATTCATTTTTAGTCTATAAATTTTCCTGTTTAGGTTTTTGCAATTTTATGTTCTTAACAAATTGACACCAGTATATTTTTATACTATTCTTCAGCATAATATATCCAGCTTATAATTTACTTCATAGTTTTTCGGATTTGACCCTTCCATTAGAACATCGTTTCTGTTTTTGTTGACACAACTAGTACAACTACAATTTTTTTTAATTATTTGATTTCGTAATACTATATTTAGTCGTATGTAACTTATAAATAAACATACATATAAAATAGAAATGAATCCACAATACACAGAACGCTGTAGATTTAATTTCTATATTAGTCGGATCACTTCGAAATTTATACAATTTTTTCTTCATTTTTAAAACATGATTTTTGTTAACTTCACTTGCGATTGTGTTGTATGCTTTTCTTTTTTCTGTATAATCCCAAATTTTGACAACCTTCTTCCACTGATTACTAGACCGCTTGAAAGCAAAATCCATTATTTACCATTTATTGTTGCTATTTTACTTAGTTTGCCTTTTCATTTCTATCTATTCCACATTATTTATTTATTTATTTATTTATTTATTTATTTATTTATACGCCAATCGGCGTATTCCACATTATGTCCCAGAATTCAACATAGTTTTAATATAATTTTATTAAATATTATATTATCTAGTTCAAATAAATTTCTGTATAAATTGCCTCTTCAAAAATATTTACTTCGATTATACATATTAAATTTTCTACACAAATGGTGAATATTATAGCCTTTTATAATTATTTGTATTGAAGTGCTTTCTAATTGCAAACTAGTTCTGCTGTATACACAGAAATAAATTCTCGTAATTTCAACCATTTTGATTTTGTTTTGTTTCAGGCAATACAGCTCGTCTGTATGAAACTCTTTATATCCTGCTACTTATAATGTGCATTCCTTCATAATTGTTATCAAAACTAAACCAACCAAAAATTTTGAATATCTATTTCTAATGTTACTCAAGTTTCTTGTAAGCCCAAATCCGAACTCATGGACAATGTTGGCGACGCCTTGGTTTTAAGATTTTGTATATGCATAGCCAAGTTCAGAAGCTAACTGGAGCAAAGATCCTTGCTGTAAATGTTTTCATTTTTTTTTTTTTATACAAAATCTATTCATTCCTCATCCAGCGAAGTCTATATGTTGAAAAACACAAAGCAGCCATCTACAACTTTTCGACTTCAGGCTGCCAGTTTTATCATCTGGTCTGCCACATCCAAACCAAATTTTGTCTTATCTAAACATTAAGGTATCACATTTCTCATAAGTTATGTTTGAAAATTAGGACATGCACATTTTTATAGACTTTAGATATAAAGAAATTTTATTTATACAAACGTTTCAAGTGTAATTTAATAATCTCTCTCATGTTATCCTTTCCCAAATAGTGAAACTTTAATATTATATATTTAATATCGACTTCACACACCAATCTAACTTAAATTTATCCTAAATTTTGCTGGTGTATTTGATATATATTGTGTAAAAAACGTTTCCCGGAAAATAGCAAGAATAACTAGAAGCAAAGCGTGAGCAAAATATCAAAGTATATTTTAAGAATTGTATATAGTTTGATAACGGTATTGTAACTACGAGCAAAAAATAAGGAAATATTAGTATATTCTAAGAATTGTCATACGGTTTGATATTTAAGCATTGAAAATGATTTAAAGTTTTACAAAAAGTTTGAAAACGGTAAATATTTCCTTTCAGAATTGAAGTACTATTTTTGCCCCTCATCACAAGTTCTTAGAATAACTATAATTTTTATCGTCAAACCTTTAATTTTCTTCATAAAATTTATACTCTTTTCTTCCGCATGTATACATATTAAATTATTCAATAATTTTACATCTCATCATGATATAATTTCAAAATAAATATTGTACATATATATTGTAGGAGGCGAGAAAAAAATGGACAATTGCAAAATCGACTCCGAGATGGTGATAAAATCACGACGTGCCAGAAGGAAAAGCAAGAGCCGACGACCAAGAAGAAAGTCCAAGAGGGGTAGATCCAGGAGGGGAAGATCGAGGAGAGGAAGATCGAGGAGGGGAAGATCCAGGAGGGGAACCCGAAAAGAAAACAAACGCGGCTCGAGGAAATCTAGAAGGAAAACCCGCAAATTGCGGAGACGATCGAGCCGCCCTGGTTCGATCCCTTCGCGAAAACCTGAAGCCCATGAAGATTCTCCTCAGCCGTCTCCATATTGTAAACGATGTTACCCCGAAAATTGATAACAAACTATATATGACAACTCCATAATTTAAAAAAAATCGATTCCATTTACCAATTTGTTCATCAAAACTAAAAAAAGCAACATAGTCTCACCAGCAAAAGGCCACATCATCGCCAAATCACCAGCAAAAATCAACAAGATGTGTTTCAATAATTAGGAGGTTTCCTAACACCAATAAACCTAAATGTCGCGAGTCCCAGTACAGGTGTAAGCATAGAATTGGCTGGCCCCAGTCAATCTATACCTGAAAGTTTGATCTTTGATTAAGTTGCTGGAAGTTGCGCATGTGCTCACACCTAATATCTAATGACTATTCTAAGTGTTTGTGAAAGAGGTCCACAAGAAATGAGTTCCGGAAGAAATAGCTGCATAAATAAGTTCCAGTAACTTTACATCTAAGAGCTTGATCTATTGATTAAATTTTATGGAAATGGTTTATGTATAACATATCGTTTCCGGCAATTAACCAGGACCAGCCACTAAACTGGTTTTTAAAAATTCGAACTACCAATATGTTGCTGATATTAGAGATTAGTATTTGAATGCACAGATCTTGCCACTATTAAAATCGAATCAGTTAATACTCAAAATAAATAAATTCGCTGGCCAGACATTAGATATTAGATTGTCTTTGAAATAATGAATAGCGACACAAATAATAGTAATTTGTCAGTGATTTTCAGATTTATGTTATTATTGAAATTAAATCTGTTCAATGATTACTCTTCAAGTTCAAGCATTCAAAAGGTGACTGAAAGTACCAGTCGGTAAACTCATTCCTGAGACTATGTTAGCAGAAAAAATATTTGGTGAAGATATGTTGAAGTTACTGGGGATGACAAAGCATGTTTGCAATATGAAGATTTCAACAATTCTTGTATGTATTAAAACGGATTCATGACATTAATATGCAAATAAAAATTTCAAATCCGCCAGACAATTGTACAGAACAAATGAATCTTCTGATTTCCTATCTATTCTAACGTAATCGTGAAACAATTGGAAGTTGTGAGTGTGCTTATACTCAATATCGAACCATTATCAACCAGGTGTATGTGGAAAGAGTTCCACAAAGAACAGTTTTAGGAAGAATGGTTCCAGAAGAAAGAGTTACATAAATAAGTTCCTTATAGAAGACATCTCGCATCCAGGAAACATTAAGAGAAAACTAATATGAAACTAAACCATCAACAATGGCCATTTAAAATTTTCAGAACAATCACAGGCTCTACTTCTGAATAAATGAGTATTAGATTTGTATTAACTGACCAAGAGTGAATTAGTAGTAATCGTAGAAACTGTTCATGTGATAAATATTTGTATAGTACACAATTCAGTAATTAATTCAGTTCATCATCCAGATCGTTTAAATGTTACGGACAATATATAAAAGCCATTATAGCAACACTATATCAGTGAATTTTAATTCAATATTTAATAGTAATTAGACAGTAAAGCCAATTGCTCTAAAGTCTTTGGGTTACAATAAATCAAATATTATTTTGTTCTGTTCATTAATTTTCCTTTGCAATTTTGTGGTCAAAAATGATCATTGCGCATGTGCAAATTAAATTATCAGATATTTTATAAAAAAATTATAATTTTCTTTTTTGGGTTTCGTACCAAGATTTTTAATTTTTAATGTCACTTACTTCAACTACGTCAGATGGTCTCTATATGGATCAATCGACTTGAATGATACAAAAAAATGTTTTGCGAAAGGCAGCTGTAGCAATTTTACAGGTACTACAGTAATGCAAAGTGTTTAAAATTGTCGTGCAGTTTTTGAGAGAAATATTTTGCTTGTGTTGACGATGTGAAGAAATGATTAGTTTTTGAGGAAGTCGAGTCCAGTATTTTTAAAAGAACAGTTTTTCAAAAATCTTCAAAAAAAGTTTTAAAATTTTCCACATAATTAAACATTTTCACAATTTTCAAAAAAATTGGAATTTTTCAAAAGAATTTTTTATTCTAGATTTTGTTGATGCAAGTATGGTTAAATATCTTGTAGAGATACTCATAATTGTTTATAGCATACGCTTGTTATTTTATCAAATAAAACACCAATAAATTCACGGTGTTGCATAAAAAACAAAAAATATTTAAAACAATTTTCATAACCTTTTTGAAGTAAAACTTCTTTAGGCGCGACTATGGTGTAAATCCGTACAAATGCAACGAAAGTGAGTTACGGCAGATAAGAGTCGAGTGCCAATGATTCGTCATTCGCTCTCGATGATATCATTTTCATACGGGTCGATTGTGATTAGTCGTCGCGTATGTGAATAGAGATATGTCGATGTATACCTAAAGGCATCAGCGTTGTATGCGTACCGATACCAACGAGGAAATAGACATAAATAAATAAACATTTTATAGTTACATCATCGTACAAATCTTGATTTAATAAAAAGTGCTTGAATCAGAAGAATATTTTACCCTGTTCGCTGAAAATGATATAAGAAACAAACGCAAGTTTATTGATTAGAAATTATTTCTATATTATTCGTAGTGTCTATAATCAAACATAAATCTTTGAAATTATTATAATGGAAGATATTTTTAGGCAAGACAGATATTTTAACTGTTTAAAGAAAGAGATTACATCGCCAGCAAAAAAGTGAAAAAAATACAAGCAGTCAATGAATGTATGTTAATTTTAATTACATGAAGTTCGTCAAACACAATTACATGATAAGCGAAGTTGCAAAAATAATATTTGTTTAGGCGTTGTTTAACATAATCCACTGTGTGAAAAATATTGAAAATTTATTAATCAGCAATTACTTCATTTCTCTAGAAGGTTCATTTCTAAATGCTAATTACAATGACAAACCGATCATGTCATATTTGAAGTATGACTTTAATTACATTATTAATTTTAAATATACATATCTTTAATGCTATTATAAATATTTAATTTATAATAGTTTATCATTATATAAATGTGTATAATGGTTGACACCAATAAATATGTGCATCACGAGTGTTACCATATTACTAATAAACATTCAAAATTGTTATATGATGTATTTAGTTTTTACTTAACTTAAATTTGCTACTTTGAATAGTAACAAATAAGATTTACTTCAATCGCGTGTGATCCTTACGCGCACTCTTTTTTTTCTTTTTATATATTTGCACCTGTTTCATCATGAATTATCAGCAAACGTTTGGTACTGCCAAAGATAGTACCTCTACCTTTAGTAGAGTGTCTAAATCGAATGTCAATTTATTGATTGGGCTTCCGGGTATAATTGTTATAATAAATAATTAACTTTTGTTGATTATTGATTATTTGTATTCCTCGAATTTTTAATTACAATACGAAAAGTACCAGCGATTTGTCTTATCAAATAATAATCCTATAAAATTTATCAAAGCATATGCCAAGTATAATAATCTGTATAATTATTATAAAATTATAAGGATAAACACACCCCTTTTCAACTAATATTATATTATAATTAAAAGAAAAACAAATTTACAATGCCCTGTACACGTTCAAAAAATAACTTTAAACTAGTGGGGCGCATAGCATCGTGCCTTAAGGCAAATTGCAGAAACTTTTCGTAGCAAAAATTACTATTTTTTTTAAAGATTAACATTGTTGAAGAAGAATTACTTCAAAAAAAAATAGATTTTTGAGAAACTATAAATTTGACAAAAATTAAAAAAAATGTTTTCTTTATTTTGACATATCTTGGAAATTCTGAACTTTTTTTCAAAGCAATCGCACTGCTTTAACTGCATAGAGACAAAATGTCAAAGCGCGTAAGCGCCGCGTCGCCGTCTAACGCGTAAACATTGGTACGCAACCCATAGGAATGTAAACAAAATTTATACTTATTATTAAAATCTCTATAAAATATCTGATAATTTGATTGATGTGCATATGTCTAATGTTCATTTTTGACCGCCAAATGGCATTTTTTTTCACTTTTTTCACTAGATCTCCGAAACCGCTAGACCTGCTTTCATGAAAATTTGATCAATTTTTCATCTTGTCAATGCAAGTAAAATGTTTTTTGAATTATTAAAATCGGACGCTCCGTTCTCTTAAAAACCGAGTTACCATTTTTGGCACTTTTTGCCCCGTATCTTCGGAACGGCCAGAGCTACCGCCGCCAAAAACTAATCAGCACGTCTCCTTATCAATATGAATCGAATGTTTTTTGGAATATTCAAATCGGTTGATCGGTGTTCTCGAAATCTGCGACAAAAATTTGTATCCGCACACGCACACACACACACACACACACGCAGACACACACATACACACACACACATACATTCATTTTTTCTAAGGTATGCCAAAATGTTCAGAAGGCTTTGAAATGTAAAGATATATAAAAAAATTTCATTTTCGATTTTTTTGCGATTACTATAACTTGCCCTAAGGAAAGTTAATAAGTAAAATATAAAGTAAGATTCAATGTTAAGAATTAGAAAATGACCAATGTACCGGATTACAAGGTCAATAAACAATAAAAAAGTAAAATAATGAGTAATAGAACAAATTTTATTAAAATAAATCATATCTCTCCACAAACCAGGTGCCGAATTAATTCGTTCAGGATCCATCGCATCTTCCACATTTCCCATCCAAGTTACGCGTCCTGATCCAATGTATGCACGCATAGAGATATATAAATCTAAACGTATATATGACATATAATATAAAGCGATACACGGTACATTGATATATGGGATAATATATTTGAAATAAGATCATTCGAATACATTTGAGCCCGAGATGCGCGCAAAGCGTACCAAACAACATACGAGAAGGAACAGACTAGACTACACGTGCCAGTACCAGGACGAGGACGAGATTCTTGCCGTCTTCTCCACATTGTTATTGATAGACGAACGATGGCAGCCCAGATGCTCAGATAATGTTAATTTATTTACACGCCGAATTTGAAATTGAAATATTGCATTTGTAATGCGATCACTATGAAGAAACATTTAGGCCTCGAGAGTCATCGGAGGAATCAAGTTCGGTTTAATTATGGATAGAGGTGGACTGAATTAGTTATCACAGTAGTATGTGTTCAATTTCTATTCAGTACAAACAAAAGTGTAACCAACAAAGCACAAAATATATGTCAAACCATATATTTGTCTATGTGATGTCTGTCGATGAGGAGAAAATCAGTAATAATAACTAAACAATAACTTTAATACTATTGACAATAAAGATCTGAAAGAATATAATCTCAACTAATAACAGCAAATAAAAAATAATAATAATAGTAATGAGAAAACTTTCTTATAATTATTGAAGTGAAACATCTTTAGGCGTAACCAGGGTGTAAGTCCGTACAAATGCAACGGAAGTGCGTTACGGCAGATAATATAAGATGAGAATCGAGAGCCAATGATTCGTCATTCGCTCTCGATGATATCATTTCTATACTGGTCAATTGTGATTAGTCGTCGTGTATGTGTATAGAGATCTCTCGAGTTGTATGAGTACAGGCATCAACGTTGTATGCGTACCGATATCAATAAGGAAATCGGCACAGATAAATAAACATTTTAAAGTTACATCGTAGTACAAATCTTGATTTAATGAAAAATGACTGAATCAGAAAAATATTTACCCTGTTCCTTGAAAATAATAAAACTAAATGTGTACTAAATGTAAGTTTATTGATTAGAAATTATTTCTATATTATTCGTAGCTTCTATAAATCTTTAAAGTTATTAAAATGTAAAATATTTTAAGACAAGACAGATATTACAGCTGTTTAAATGTTCCAGCGGAAAATAAAAAAACTACCATCAGTCAATGAATGTATGTTAATTTTAATTACATGAAGTTCTTTAAACACAATTATTACATGGTGAGTAAAGTTGTGAAAACAATATTTGTTTAGGCGTTGTTTAACATAATCCACTGTATGAACAAGTATTAAATAATTTATTAATAAGCAATTACTTCATTTCTCTAATGAAGGTTCATTTCTAAATGCTAATTACAATGACAAACCGATCATGTCATATTTGAAGTATGACTTTAATTACATTATTGTTTTTAAAATTATTCATATTTTTAATGCTATCATAAATATATAATTAATAATTTATCATTATATGAATGTGTATAATGGTTGACACGAATAAATGTGTGCATCACGAGTGTTACTAAAAAACTGATAAACGTCCAAAATGTTGTATGATGTATTTAGTTTTACTTAAATGTCATCTTGTAGAGTAGCAAATAAGTTTCACTTCAATCGCGTGTGAACCTTACGCGCATTCTTTTTTTATATAGTAATTTTTACATCTATCCTAAAATAGACAACTAGTACAACAGCAGGATTGAAAAAAAGACTATAAATACAAGATCTTCTGACCATCGTCCAAACCAATTTGAGAAAACCTAATTTATCAACTTTCTGTAGAGTATAAATAAGTATAGTAATCGCGTAAAAATCAGAAAGAAAAATTTTATATATGTTTACGTTTCAAACGTTCTGAAAAAATTTGAAATACTTTAGAAAAAATGGATTTATGCATGTGTGTATGTGTGTGTGTGTGCGGATACAACTTTTGTCAACGATTTTAAAAACACGGATCAACCGATTTGAATATTTTAAAAAGCATTCTCTTCTAATTGATAAGGAGATGTGCTGATTAAATTTTGGCAAAGGTTGGTCCAGCCGTTTTCCAGATTTGCGGAAAAAAGCCAAATGTGTTAATAAAGTTTTTGAGAAAACGGAGCGTGCGATTTGAATGATTCAAAAAACATTTTATTTGTATTGACAACAAACAATTGATTAAAGGCAGATCCAAATGGTTTCGTAGATCCAAGAAAGAAAATGTAAAAAAGATAGCGGTCAACAAACGTCATTAGAGCATTACTATTAGACTGCAATGGAGCGCTTATATTCTTCGATACCTTGTCTTAAATTTTTTTTTAAAAAAAAAAGAAACAAGATATAAAAAAAGTCCGATTTTCGTAATAGTCCAATATTTTTCAAATTAATTTAAAGTTTTAAAAAAATTCAATTACGGTAAGGGAAGTTACAGCAATTTGCCTTAAGGCCATGCACCTTTAGTTGATAAGTAAAATGTGTCAAACCCAAGCCCAAACCGAACCCAAATATTGACTTAAATTCAGTTGCAACTAATAATTCGATTTTCTTAAAAATCGAGGATGTGTCCCTCAAAGACACATTACAATGCATTATTTTCTTCTACATACTTTATATTAATTTTCTTATACATCTTCTAACCTGTTAGAATTATGTGCATTTTCTTCTAATCCTCGGTATAGTTGATATCAGTATTTTTGGGGGCCAGTTGTTCCATCTGTGGGGGATGGGTTGGCAGCGGCCAATAAATCGCGCACGGCCGATAAATCAAACGAACCCTTCTATAATGTGTCGACACCGAATGCTTTCTAGAAGAGGATTCCTGTAAAGCTACGAGCTTCCGAAAGCTCTTATTCGAACAGAAAAGATACACTTTACAGATAAATATATGGCTTTGATCCGTGGAATGGGAAAGGACTCTAGGAAGAATATTGAGCCGAAGAGTAAACATATATGTATTTGAAATTTTGTGAACTTAATTTTGGTATCATCTTTTTTGTAGTATTTTAGAAATACTGTTAAAATTATTAATTAAATATAAAGTATATAAATAGACAATAAAATGAATCCTAGTTACAATTCGTCTACATTTCTAATGATTTTTGAAATAATAAATATTACTAAAATATCAAGTATGTAATGTATGTATGTGATAAAATGTATCATAGTAAAACTGGATTTCTGAAAATTGGGCGAATTTTTTTTCGTGTTTGAATTACGAAAATCAAGTACACGTTACAGGAACAATAATATTACCTATATTTATTATTTCATATTACAACTACTTTTATAGATAATGCTATGCAGAGTCAAAATTTAACCAAGTTTAGATTATAATTTAACTTTCAAATATTATAATTTTTGTATCTCAATGTTGACAAAAACTATAATAACATGAGCATTTAATTTGCTCGACATGATTTGCTTGTTACAGGTTGAAATATATTCTTAAACTAGCTGTAAGTGGAATTCTGTCTTAAGGCAATTAAGGCATCGTGCCTTAAGGCAAATTGCTGGAACTTCCCGTACCAAAAATTATTATTTTTTTTAAAAACGATTAACATTTTTGAAAAAAATTTACTTCGAAAAAATAAGATTTTTGACAAACAATTAGACAAAAAATTACTTTTTTTTAAAAAAAAAAATTTTTTTATTTTTTTTTATTTTTTTTTTTTTGAAAAAAAAATTTTTTTCTTTATTTTGACATATTTTGAAAGATCTAAACTTTTTTTCAAAGCAATCGTACTGCATAAAGGCGAAATATCAAACCGCGTAAGCGCCGCGTCGACGTCTAACGCGTGAACATTGGTACGGAACCCATAGGAATGTAAACCAAAATTATACTTATTGTTAAAATCTTTATAAAATATCTGATCATTTGATGTGCATATGTCTAATGATCATTTTTGACCGCCACATGGCATTTTTTTTTACTTTTTTCATTAGATCTCCGAAACCGCTAGACCTGCCTTTATGAAAATTTGATCGGTTCTTCACCTTGTCAATACAAGTAAAATGTTTTTTGAATTATTAAAATCGGACGCTCCGTTCTCTTAAAAACTGAGTTACCGTTTTCGCCACTTTTTGCCCCGTATCTTCGGAACGGCTAGACCTGCCTCCGCCAAAAACTAATCAGCACGTCTCCTTATCAATACAAATCGAATGTTTTTCGAATTATTCAAATCGGTTGAACGGTGTTCCCGAAATCGTCGACGAAAATTTGTATCCGCACATACATACACACACATACATACATACATACACACACACACACACACACACACACACATACATACATTTTTTCTAAGGTATGCCAAAATATTCAGAAACCTTTGAAACGTCGAGAAATGCAAAAATTTTCATTTTCGATTTTTTTGCGATTACTATAACTTGCCCTACAGGAAGTTAAAAATATTTTATTAGAACTAAGGTAAAGTAAATTTCATACGGGAAATAAATTTATTTTGAATTACGTAAGAAGCAAAGCACAAGACCCGAAAGCATGGAAGCAAAAAT
>NW_020538040.1:17464046-17490617 GCF_003426905.1 Ctenocephalides felis | reverse complement strand
AAAAAAATAAAAAAAATTTTTTTTTTTAAAAAAAGTAATTTTTTTGTCTAATTGTTTGTCAAAAATCTTATTTTTTCGAAGTAAATTTTTTCAAAAATGTTAATCGTTTTTAAAAAAATAATAATTTTGGTACGGGAAGTTCCAGCAATTTGCCTTAAGGCACGATGCCTTAATTGCCTTAAGACAGAATTCCACTTACAGCTAGTTTAAGAATATATTTCAACCTGTAACAAGCAAATCATGTCGAGCAAATTAAATGCTCATGTTATTATAGTTTTTGTCAACATTGAGATACAAAAATTATAATATTTGAAAGTTAAATTATAATCTAAACTTGGTTAAATTTTGACTCTGCATAGCATTATCTATAAAAGTAGTTGTAATATGAAATAATAAATATAGGTAATATTATTGTTCCTGTAACGTGTACTTGATTTTCGTAATTCAAACACGAAAAAAAATTCGCCCAATTTTCAGAAATCCAGTTTTACTATGATACATTTTATCACATACATACATTACATACTTGATATTTTAGTAATATTTATTATTTCAAAAATCATTAGAAATGTAGACGAATTGTAACTAGGATTCATTTTATTGTCTATTTATATACTTTATATTTAATTAATAATTTTAACAGTATTTCTAAAATACTACAAAAAAGAATGAATACCAAAATTAAGTTCACAAAATTTCAAATACATATATGTTTACTCTTCGGCTCAATATTCTTCCTAGAGTCCTTTCCCATTCCACGGATCAAAGCCATATATTTATCTGTAAAGTGTATCTTTTCTGTTCGAATAAGAGCTTTCGGAAGCTCGTAGCTTTACAGGAATCCTCTTCTAGAAAGCATTCGGTGTCGACACATTATAGAAGGGTTCGTTTGATTTATCGGCCGTGCGCGATTTATTGGCCGCTGCCAACCCATCCCCCACAGATGGAACAACTGGCCCCCAAAAATACTGATATCAACTATACCGAGGATTAGAAGAAAATGCACATAATTCTAACAGGTTAGAAGATGTATAAGAAAATTAATATAAAGTATGTAGAAGAAAATAATGCATTGTAATGTGTCTTTGAGGGACACATCCTCGATTTTTAAGAAAATCGAATTATTAGTTGCAACTGAATTTAAGTCAATATTTGGGTTCGGTTTGGGCTTGGGTTTGACACATTTTACTTATCAACTAAAGGTGCATGGCCTTAAGGCAAATTGCTGTAACTTCCCTTACCGTAATTGAATTTTTTTTAAAACTTTAAATTAATTTGAAAAATATTGGACTATTACGAAAAATCGGACTTTTTTTATATCTTGTTTCTTTTTTTTTAAAAAAAAATTTAAGACAAGGTATCGAAGAATATAAGCGCTCCATTGCAGTCAATAGTAATGCTCTAATGACGTTTGTTGACCGCTATCTTTTTTACATTTTCTTTCTTGGATCTACGAAACCATTTGGATCTGCCTTTAATCAATTGTTTGTTGTCAATACAAATAAAATGTTTTTTGAATCATTCAAATCGCACGCTCCGTTTTCTCAAAAACTTTATTAACACATTTGGCTTTTTTCCGCAAATCTGGAAAACGGCTGGACCAACCTTTGCCAAAATTTAATCAGCACATCTCCTTATCAATTAGAAGAGAATGCTTTTTAAAATATTCAAATCGGTTGATCCGTGTTTTTAAAATCGTTGACAAAAGTTGTATCCGCACACACACACACATACACACATGCATAAATCCATTTTTTCTAAAGTATTTCAAATTTTTCAGAACGTTTGAAACGTAAACATATATAAAATTTTTCTTTCTGATTTTTACGCGATTACTATACTTATTTATACTCTACAGAAAGTTGATAAATTAGGTTTTCTCAAATTGGTTTGGACGATGGTCAGAAGATCTTGTATTTATAGTCTTTTTTTCAATCCTGCTGTTGTACTAGTTGTCTATTTTAGGATAGATGTAAAAATTACTATATAAAAAAAGAATGCGCGTAAGGTTCACACGCGATTGAAGTGAAACTTATTTGCTACTCTACAAGATGACATTTAAGTAAAACTAAATACATCATACAACAATTTTGGACGTTTATCAGTTTTTTAGTAACACTCGTGATGCACACATTTATTCGTGTCAACCATTATACACATTCATATAATGATAAATTATTAATTATATATTTATGATAGCATTAAAAATATGAATAATATTTAAAAACAATAATGTAATTAAAGTCATACTTCAAATATGACATGATCGGTTTGTCATTGTAATTAGCATTTAGAAATGAACCTTCATTAGAGAAATGAAGTAATTGCTTATTAATAAATTATTTAATACTTGTTCATACAGTGGATTATGTTAAACAACGCCTAAACAAATATTGTTTTCACAACTTTACTCACCATGTAATAATTGTGTTTAAAGAACTTCATGTAATTAAAATTAACATACATTCATTGACTGATGGTAGTTTTTTATTTTCCGCTGGAACATTTAAACAGCTGTAATATCTGTCTTGTCTTAAAATATTTTACATTTTAATAACTTTAAAGATTTATAGAAGCTACGAATAATATAGAAATAATTTCTAATCAATAAACTTACATTTAGTACACATTTAGTTTTATTATTTTCAAGGAACAGGGTAAATATTTTTCTGATTCAGTCATTTTTCATTAAATCAAGATTTGTACTACGATGTAACTTTAAAATGTTTATTTATCTGTGCCGATTTCCTTATTGATATCGGTACGCATACAACGTTGATGCCTGTACTCATACAACTCGAGAGATCTCTATACACATACACGACGACTAATCACAATTGACCAGTATAGAAATGATATCATCGAGAGCGAATGACGAATCATTGGCTCTCGATTCTCATCTTATATTATCTGCCGTAACGCACTTCCGTTGCATTTGTACGGACTTACACCCTGGTTACGCCTAAAGATGTTTCACTTCAATAATTATAAGAAAGTTTTCTCATTACTATTATTATTATTTTTTATTTGCTGTTATTAGTTTGAGATTATATTCTTTCAGATCTTTATTGTCAATAGTATTAAAGTTATTGTTTAGTTATTATTACTGATTTTCTCCTCATCGACAGACATCACATAGACAAATATATGGTTTGACATATATTTTGTGCTTTGTTGGTTACACTTTTGTTTGTACTGAATAGAAATTGAACACATACTACTGTGATAACTAATTCAGTCCACCTCTATCCATAATTAAACCGAACTTGATTCCTCCGATGACTCTCGAGGCCTAAATGTTTCTTCATAGTGATCGCATTACAAATGCAATATTTCAATTTCAAATTCGGCGTGTAAATAAATTAACATTATCTGAGCATCTGGGCTGCCATCGTTCGTCTATCAATAACAATGTGGAGAAGACGGCAAGAATCTCGTCCTCGTCCTGGTACTGGCACGTGTAGTCTAGTCTGTTCCTTCTCGTATGTTGTTTGGTACGCTTTGCGCGCATCTCGGGCTCAAATGTATTCGAATGATCTTATTTCAAATATATTATCCCATATATCAATGTACCGTGTATCGCTTTATATTATATGTCATATATACGTTTAGATTTATATATCTCTATGCGTGCATACATTGGATCAGGACGCGTAACTTGGATGGGAAATGTGGAAGATGCGATGGATCCTGAACGAATTAATTCGGCACCTGGTTTGTGGAGAGATATGATTTATTTTAATAAAATTTGTTCTATTACTCATTATTTTACTTTTTTATTGTTTATTGACCTTGTAATCCGGTACATTGGTCATTTTCTAATTCTTAACATTGAATCTTACTTTATATTTTACTTATTAACTTTCCTTAGGGCAAGTTATAGTAATCGCAAAAAAATCGAAAATGAAATTTTTTTATATATCTTTACATTTCAAAGCCTTCTGAACATTTTGGCATACCTTAGAAAAAATGAATGTATGTGTGTGTGTGTATGTGTGTGTCTGCGTGTGTGTGTGTGTGTGTGCGTGTGCGGATACAAATTTTTGTCGCAGATTTCGAGAACACCGATCAACCGATTTGAATATTCCAAAAAACATTCGATTCATATTGATAAGGAGACGTGCTGATTAGTTTTTGGCGGCGGTAGCTCTGGCCGTTCCGAAGATACGGGGCAAAAAGTGCCAAAAATGGTAACTCGGTTTTTAAGAGAACGGAGCGTCCGATTTTAATAATTCAAAAAACATTTTACTTGCATTGACAAGATGAAAAATTGGTCAAATTTTCATGAAAGCAGGTCTAGCGGTTTCGGAGATCTAGTGAAAAAAGTGAAAAAAAATGCCATTTGGCGGTCAAAAATGAACATTAGACATATGCACATCAATCAAATTATCAGATATTTTATAGAGATTTTAATAATAAGTATAAATTTTGTTTACATTCCTATGGGTTGCGTACCAATGTTTACGCGTTAGACGGCGACGCGGCGCTTACGCGCTTTGACATTTTGTCTCTATGCAGTTAAAGCAGTGCGATTGCTTTGAAAAAAAGTTCAGAATTTCCAAGATATGTCAAAATAAAGAAAACATTTTTTTTAATTTTTGTCAATTTATAGTTTCTCAAAAATCTATTTTTTTTTGAAGTAATTCTTCTTCAACAATGTTAATCTTTAAAAAAAATAGTAATTTTTGCTACGAAAAGTTTCTGCAATTTGCCTTAAGGCACGATGCTATGCGCCCCACTAGTTTAAAGTTATTTTTATGAACGTGTACAGGGCATTGTAAATTTGTTTTTCTTTTAATTATAATATAATATTAGTTGAAAAGGGGTGTGTTTATCCTTATAATTTTATAATAATTATACAGATTATTATACTTGGCATATTGTTTGATATATTTTATAGGATTATTATTTGATAAAACAAATCGCTGGTACTTTTCGTATTGTAATTAAAAATTCGAGGAATACAAATAATCAGTAATCAACAAAAATTAATTATTTATTATAACAATTATACCCGGAAGCCCAATCAATAAATTGACATTCGATTTAAACACTCTACTAAAGGTAGAGGTACTATCTTTGGCAGTACCAAAACGTTTGCTGATAATTCATGATGAAACAGGTGCAAATATATAAAAAGAAAAAAAAAGAGTGCGCGTAAGGATCACACGCGATTGAAGTAAATCTTATTTGTTACTATTCAAAGTAGCAAATTTAAGTTAAGTAAAAACTAAATACATCATATAACAATTTTGAATGTTTATTAGTAATATGGTAACACTCGTGATGCACATATTTATTGGTGTCAACCATTATACACATTTATATAATGATAAACTATTATAAATTAAATATTTATAATAGCATTAAAGATATGTATATTTAAAATTAATAATGTAATTAAAGTCATACTTCAAATATGACATGATCGGTTTGTCATTGTAATTAGCATTTAGAAATGAACCTTCTAGAGAAATGAAGTAATTGCTGATTAATAAATTGTTCAATATTTTTCACACAGTGGATTATGTTAAACAACGCCTAAACAAATATTATTTTTGCAACTTCGCTTATCATGTAATTGTGTTTGACGAACTTCATGTAATTAAAATTAACATACATTCATTGACTGCTTGTATTTTTTTCACTTTTTTGCTGGCGATGTAATCTCTTTCTTTAAACAGTTAAATATCTGTCTTGCCTAAAAATATCTTCCATTATAATAATTTCAAAGATTTATGTTTGATTATAGACACTACGAATAATATAGAAATAATTTCTAATCAATAAACTTGCGTTTGTTTCTTATATCATTTTCAGCGAACAGGGTAAAATATTCTTCTGATTCAAGCACTTTTTATTAAATCAAGATTTGTACGATGATGTAACTATAAAATGTTTATTTATTTATGTCTATTTCCTCGTTGGTATCGGTACGCATACAACGCTGATGCCTTTAGGTATACATCGACATATCTCTATTCACATACGCGACGACTAATCACAATCGACCCGTATGAAAATGATATCATCGAGAGCGAATGACGAATCATTGGCACTCGACTCTTATCTGCCGTAACTCACTTTCGTTGCATTTGTACGGATTTACACCATAGTCGCGCCTAAAGAAGTTTTACTTCAAAAAGGTTATGAAAATTGTTTTAAATATTTTTTGTTTTTTATGCAACACCGTGAATTTATTGGTGTTTTATTTGATAAAATAACAAGCGTATGCTATAAACAATTTATGAGTATCTCTACAAGATATTTAACCATACTTGCATCAACAAAATCTAGAATAAAAAAATTCTTTTGAAAAATTCCAATTTTTTTGAAAATTGTGAAAATGTTTAATTATGTGGAAAATTTTAAAACTTTTTTTGAAGATTTTTGAAAAACTGTTCTTTTAAAAATACTGGACTCGACTTCCTCAAAAACTAATCATTTCTTCACATCGTCAACACAAGCAAAATATTTCTCTCAAAAACTGCACGACAATTTTAAAACACTTTGCATTACTGTAGTACCTGTAAAATTGCTACAGCTGCCTTTCGCAAAAACATTTTTTTGTATCATTCAAGTCGATTGATCCATATAGAGACCATCTGACGTAGTTGAAGTAAGTGACATTAAAAATTAAAAATCTTGGTACGAAACCCAAAAAAAGAAAATTGTAGTCATTATAATTTTTTTATAAAATATGTGATAATTTAATTTGAACATGCGCAAGATCATTTTTGACCACAAAATCGCAAAAGAAAATTAATGAACAGAACAAAATAATATTTGATTTATTGTCCCCCAAAGACTTTAGAGCAAATGGCTCTACTGTCTAATTACTATTAAATATTGAATTAAAATTCACTGATATAGTGTTGCTATAATGGCTTTTATATATTGTCCGTAACATTTAAACGATCTGGATGATGAACTGAATTAATTACTGAATTGTGTACTATACAAATATTTATCACATGAACAGTTTCTACGATTACTACTAATTCACTCTTGGTCAGTTAATACAAATCTAATACTCATTTATTCAGAAGTAGAGCCTGTGATTGTTCTGAAAATTTTAAATGGCCATTGTTGATGGTTTAGTTTCATATTAGTTTTCTCTTAATGTTTCCTGGATGCGAGATGTCTTCTATAAGGAACTTATTTATGTAACTCTTTCTTCTGGAACCATTCTTCCTAAAACTGTTCTTTGTGGAACTCTTTCCACATACACCTGGTTGATAATGGTTCGATATTGAGTATAAGCACACTCACAACTTCCAATTGTTTCACGATTACGTTAGAATAGATAGGAAATCAGAAGATTCATTTGTTCTGTACAATTGTCTGGCGGATTTGAAATTTTTATTGCATATTAATGTCATGAATCCGTTTTAATACATACAAGAATTGTTGAAATCTTCATATTGCAAACATGCTTTGTCATCCCCAGTAACTTCAACATATCTTCACCAAATATTTTTTCTGCTAACATAGTCTCAGGAATGAGTTTACCGACTGGTACTTTCAGTCACCTTTTGAATGCTTGAACTTGAAGAGTAATCATTGAACAGATTTAATTTCAATTAATAACATAAATCTGAAAATCACTGACAAATTACTATTATTTGTGTCGCTATTCATTATTTCAAAGACAATCTAATATCTAATGTCTGGCCAGCGAATTTATTTATTTTGAGTATTAACTGATTCGATTTTAATAGTGGCAAGATCTGTGCATTCAAATACTAATCTCTAATATCAGCAACATATTGGTAGTTCGAATTTTTAAAAACCAGTTTAGTGGCTGGTCCTGGTTAATTGCCGGAAACGATATGTTATACATAAACCATTTCCATAAAATTTAATCAATAGATCAAGCTCTTAGATGTAAAGTTACTGGAACTTATTTATGCAGCTATTTCTTCCGGAACTCATTTCTTGTGGACCTCTTTCACAAACACTTAGAATAGTCATTAGATATTAGGTGTGAGCACATGCGCAACTTCCAGCAACTTAATCAAAAGATCAAACTTTCAGGTATAGATTGACTGGGGCCAGCCAATTCTATGCTTACACCTGTACTGGGACTCGCGACATTTAGGTTTATTGGTGTTAGGAAACCTCCTAATTATTGAAACACATCTTGTTGATTTTTGCTGGTGATTTGGCGATGATGTGGCCTTTTGCTGGTGAGACTATGTTGCTTTTTTTAGTTTTGATGAACAAATTGGTAAATGGAATCGATTTTTTTTAAATTATGGAGTTGTCATATATAGTTTGTTATCAATTTTCGGGGTAACATCGTTTACAATATGGAGACGGCTGAGGAGAATCTTCATGGGCTTCAGGTTTTCGCGAAGGGATCGAACCAGGGCGGCTCGATCGTCTCCGCAATTTGCGGGTTTTCCTTCTAGATTTCCTCGAGCCGCGTTTGTTTTCTTTTCGGGTTCCCCTCCTGGATCTTCCCCTCCTCGATCTTCCTCTCCTCGATCTTCCCCTCCTGGATCTACCCCTCTTGGACTTTCTTCTTGGTCGTCGGCTCTTGCTTTTCCTTCTGGCACGTCGTGATTTTATCACCATCTCGGAGTCGATTTTGCAATTGTCCATTTTTTTCTCGCCTCCTACAATATATATGTACAATATTTATTTTGAAATTATATCATGATGAGATGTAAAATTATTGAATAATTTAATATGTATACATGCGGAAGAAAAGAGTATAAATTTTATGAAGAAAATTAAAGGTTTGACGATAAAAATTATAGTTATTCTAAGAACTTGTGATGAGGGGCAAAAATAGTACTTCAATTCTGAAAGGAAATATTTACCGTTTTCAAACTTTTTGTAAAACTTTAAATCATTTTCAATGCTTAAATATCAAACCGTATGACAATTCTTAGAATATACTAATATTTCCTTATTTTTTGCTCGTAGTTACAATACCGTTATCAAACTATATGCAATTCTTAAAATATACTTTGATATTTTTCTCACGCTTTGCTTCTAGTTATTCTTGCTATTTTCCGGGAAGGTTTTTACACAATATATATCAAATACACCAGCAAAATTTAGGATAAATTTAAGTTAGATTGGTGTGTGAAGTCGATATTAAATATATAATATTAAAGTTTCACTATTTGGGAAAGGATAACATGAGAGAGATTATTAAATTACACTTGAAACGTTTGTTGTTTCACAACTGATGAATTTCTTCACAGATTATAAATCAAATTGTATAAATAAAATTTCTTTATATCTAAAGTATATAAAAATGTGCATGTCCTAATTTTCAAACATAACTCATGAGAAATGTGATACCTTAATGTTTAGATAAGACAAAATTTGGTTTGGATGTGGCAGACCAGATGATAAAACTGGCAGCCTGAAGTCGAAAAGTTGTAGATGGCTGCTTTGTGTTTTTCAACATATAGACTTAGCTGGATGAGGAATGAATAGATTTTGTATAAAAAAAAAAACAAATGAAAACATTTACAGCAAGGAACTTTGCTCCAGTTAGCTTCTGAACTTGGCTATGCATATACAAATCTTAAAACCAAGGTGTCGCCAACATTGTCCATGAGTTTGGATTTGGGCGTACAAGAAACTTGAGTAACATTAGAAATAGATATTCAAAATTTTTGGTTGGTTTAGTTTTGATAACAATTATGAAGAAATGCACATTATAAGTAGCAGCAGATATAAAGAGTTTCATACAGACGAGCTGTATTGCCTGAAACAAAACAAAATCAAAATGGTTGAAATTACGAGAATTTATTTCTGTGTATACAGCAGAACTAGTTGCAATTAGAGAAGCACTTCAATACAAATAATTATAAAAGGCTATAATATTCACCATTTGTGTAGAAAATTTAATATGTATAATCGAAGTAAATATTTTTGAAGAGGCAATTTATACAGAAATTTATTTGAACTAGATAATATAATATTTAATAAAATTATATTAAAACTATGTTGAATTCTGGGACATAATGTGGAATACGCCGATTGGCGTATAAATAAATAAATAAATAAATAAATAAGTAAATAAATAATGTGGAATAGATAGAAATGAAAAGGCAAACTAAGTAAAATAGCAACAATAAATGGTAAATAATGGATTTTGCTTTCAAGCGGTCTAGTAATCAGTGGAAGAAGGTTGTCAAAATTTGGGATTATACAGAAAAAAGAAAAGCATACAACACAATCGCAAGTGAAGTTAAACAAAAATCATGTTTTAAAAATGAAGAAAAAATTGTATAAATTTCGAAGTGATCCGACTAATATAGAAATTAAATCTACAGCGTTCTGTGTATTGTGGATTCATTTCTATTTTATATGTATGTTTATTTATAAGTTACATACGACTAAATATAGTATTACGAAATCAAATAACTAAAAAAAAATTGTAGTTGTACTAGTTGTGTCAACAAAAACAGAAACGATGTTCTAATGGAAGGGTCAAATCCGAAAAACTATGAAGTAATTTATAAGCTGGATATATTATGCTGAAGAATAGTATAAAAATATACTGGTGTCAATTTGTTAAGAACATAAAATTGCAAAAACCTAAACAGGAAAATTTATAGGCTAAAAATGAATTAGTTTATTTCACTTTATAAACGTCTAATTAATTGTATTTGGATCAAAGGCCTTACATTGCATGGACTGCTACTCGACCGCAAAATAAGTGCTCAAGCCTAGAAGGGTATGTGACGTCACATGTCTGAGCGAACATTGCTGACGACAATCGCGGACATTCTCGATTGATTAAATGTCATATAATTTACTTTAAAAATATAATGGCATTTGTGATAGCAGAAAATTTTGTAAGAAAAAATATTAGTAATATCTAACATTTATCATAATAGTTAATTTTGAATATTTTTTTAAATATTATCTGTGATAGTTTCATTTCAACAATATAATGGCAATTGTGATGTGATGGAGTTCGTGATTGTCGTCGGCCATGTTCACTCAGACATGTGACATCACATACCCTTTTATGTTTGAGCACTATATACATCGAAAAACATACGAGGACTAGCAGTCTCCATGTAGTGTCTAACTTCTATAATTTGAGTACCGTCACAATGTAATATCAATCACTTAAAAAAAACAAAATTTGTATTTTTGTCACTCACCTGTTAACGTCAAGAGGCCTTTGCTAACTGCATTTGAGACCATGGTCTTTATATTGGCTTTTACCAGCTTAGGATCAATTTTCTCATCTACAATTATTAATAATGGTTCCTTATTTGCGTTAAATATTTTAATAATAAATATTATTAATAAAATATATTCATACCGTTGTCCTGAAGAATTGACAATGCAAATAATACTTTCTTTGTGAAATCGTCTTTACTTGCCATCGTTTTATTAGTAATCCATAGACCTGTATGAACTGTTATCAAAAATAAAAAATAAAAACTATAAACACATGATCTGATATAAAATGTAAAAATTTTGAAACCCGAACGAAAATTTTGATGCGGAATATGACACAGTATTTTGTTTGCGTATTGCGTTTGCCTACTTCGATCCAAACATTTCAAGGCTGTTTTGATCCGAAAACGAAATATTTTTGTTTTATTATTTCATATCAAAATATTTGAATTAAAATTTTAATAAAAAAAAATCAGAAAAGATTGAGCTGATCAACGACAATGTTCGAACACAATTCGAAAAAAAAGAAAAAATTAAAAGCTTGGCTCAATTAATTTTTATGCTAAGATTGAAATATATGTAAAAATTTACAAGTAATCAAATGTTGCAAAAATTTATATGTCAGAAAAAATTGAAAGCTTCTGAGAGTTTAAATTAAAAATTAATTATATTAATATATATATATATATATATATATATATATATATATATTAGGGTGGTCCTTAAAATGGTCATTTTCGAATTTCCTTGCTCCCAGGGGCTCAAATGGTTCCAAATAGATAAAAAACAATTCTCTGAAAATTTTAGCTCTTAATATTAACGTTTAGATAGAGCGCAATTCAATCAAAGTTTTGTATGGAAATAGCATGAAAAAATTTTCAAAAATTTTAAAAATGTTTTTTAAATGTAATTTAGCGAACAAATGAATGAATAAAACTCATTCATTTGTCGCTAAGTTATACTTAAAACACTTTTTTTTAATTTTCAAAAATTTTTCCATGCTCTTTCCATACAAACTTTGATTGAATTGCGCTCTATCTAAACGTTAATATTAAGAGCTAAAACTTTCAGAGAATTGTTTTTTATCAATTTGGAACCATTTGAGCCCCTGGGAGCAAGGAAATTCGAAAATGACTATTTTAGGGACCACCCTAATATATATATATATATATATATATATATATATATATATATATATATATATATATCTACTTGGAGGGCGTAACATCCAGTATAAAATGATTAGAATAAAGGTTTTCATAAGTTACAATTTTGAAATATACAGAAAGAATTAAATTAAAAACGAAATATAAACAGAGAAAAAGAAAAAAAATTAACTAAATGGACGGACTATATATATATATATATATATATATATATATATATATATAAATCCCAAATTAAAAAAATACAAAGAACAATACTTACTTGAAATACACAATATTTTAGAAAATCAAAAAAACTAAATTTTGAAAAAAATATTGAAGTAACTAATGAAGTTACAAAGTTTCTCATTTAATTTATCAATTTAAAAATAGATTAATAGATATCTGCAATATGTTTTTTTTTGTCATACATATGGTCTATACACTAAATTAAAAATATTTGACTACGGCATGGTATCAGGTAATTGTAACAGGGATTTGAACCCGGAACATTGTAGTTGTAAATCCATGTACACATGCTAAATTATCATTCGTATTATTTAGATTATTCAATTGATTCTTTCTTTTATTGCAGGTAAAACTGAACATTTGCCATCATGGAGTATTACTACTTTCTGCCAAAATGAAAACTGGAAACAATTCCTGACTGAATTGGATGATATAAACATATCAGGTAAGATTTTTATTATTATTATTTCCTTAACAATTTGATCTTTAATCCTTTTGCTTTAAAATTTATCACTCGGAGTTAAATCTTTGAGAATTCTAATTCGTTATTGGGATTTTTAGTCCTTCAGAAGTGTAACCTTTAATTTTTAATTATTTTTTTGGATAATAGTTAAAAAAAAAGCTTCAAATATTTTGAGTACCAAATATTGAAGGGGCAAGTTAGCTCGTACAGCAGTGTCACTCTTGCAGAAAGTATCATGATAGTAGATTAAGGGTTAAAACTACTACATCTCAGTACTAAGATTTTATCTTATATTTTTTCTCACTAAAATAATCATCAATCACAAACATCCTTATACTCTCAGGGGTAAAATTAGTACAAATATTAGTACAACTATCTAAAAGTTAATATTAAGAGCTAGAACTTTCAGAGAAATGTTTTTTATCAATTTTGAAATATTTGAGACCTTGGGGGCAAGGAAATTCGAAAATGTCTATATTAAAGACCACCCTAATCACCAATTATTAAATATCTTTAATATATAATGTGGACTTTTGTTTTCTAAAGTGCATAAAATATTTATCATCTAATGTATTTCAAATATATAACATATAAAATATTATATTTTCGATCTGCCCTCGATCGTTTTCCATCGCCTCGATAAATCGTCTTTGTCGTCCATCCTTTGGGTAGTGTTGTGTCTATCCCTTTTAAGGCAATAAATAAATACTTACGGGAAATAAAAGTCGGCAGAGCGGATCCCAGACAATATAAACTTATGTCCGGCAATCTTCCAAACCAAAACAACCCCCTTAAACAACCCTTTTCCCAAGGCGCAGACAATATTGAAACTACATAACGCTATTTACCCCACAATTTAGTATTGGGGCAGGTTTCACAGAAACATCAACTGGGGAAATATAATTATTATTAAACTTTTTGTTAAACATTTCTTATATTGCAAATGATTATTTTCGCTTCATTGATTACCAATGCTTTTATATCAGGTCTAATAATTGATTCGTTCTTATCTTTCTACATTTAAATATATATTTTTAGATATTATAACTAACATTTTTAAGCGGGTATTCTGGACTAGAATTTAAAAAATCATTTATTTATTTTTAAAATTTTTGAAGTCTAACTATTCAAGAATATGTGCACCGTAAGATTTTTCAAAATTTTAATTACTTTCGGAAATATCGATAATTGGCTATCATAATACACCCCCCACTACTGACCCAAAACTGACTTTTTTTATTGCGTAAGTTTTCTCAAATTTTACTGACCGATTTACTTAAACTTCTTACGGAGATGTTTTTATTGATTTTTTTTTTAGAATGAACTAAGTTTATTCTAAAATCTACTTTCAACTTGTTAACTTGTCCCTAGCAATATTAATATATTGTTTCTTTAGATCATTTGGAGGGCTAAAATAATGATTATATTAACAACAATCTTTTGTGATTCCCATTTTATCATCTTTTATTATTAAAATTAAATGTCTCCTTTTAGTTTAATTTCTTTATTGTCCGAGGACATGACTTAATAGCTCATTAAAAAAAAATAGCAGAAGTGTTTACCTTTATTTAGGGCTTTTCAAAAATCTATTTTTCTGGGGTTGTTCGGTTTTTATTATTTTTTTTTTTTGATTTGGAGATGTTTTGATATTATGAAAGCTAAAAACCTTAGAATTATTTAAAAAAAAATCATCCCAATATCTATTTTTTTGACGAAGTTAGAAATATATATATCTCTATATGTATGATCCTCTGAAACCGTTTTTTTTTTCATCGCTCCGCGAGCTATTGTATGCCAGCTGCTCTCTTTTTTATTATAATACCTTATGCACACGACCTTTTTAATGATGAACATCTTTGAACACCATGGTGTATTTAGTACATTAAATTAAATGGTGTATTTAGTACATTATATTAAAAACTTTAAAATCGTTTTTCTCAAAATGACTTTTCAATGCGGTGCCACAAAAAAAAACTACAAGTCGGATCGTCTTGCATTTTTTTTTAACTTGTACACCACAGCAATACCTAGTCTCCCTACCTCAAACAACTTGATAACATTACGCAAAAAATTTTTGCGAAGCTTTTCGTCCCAATAACAAGGCTTTTTCTAACACTTTATTTTAAAATAGCTGCCATTTTTTTCCTTCTTGCTTTATTTCTTTCATTTTGGTAGCAGGACTGAATTTAAACTTCTTCTTCAACGTAGTTTTTTTTTTTTTTGTTTCGGGCGATGCGCAACGGATTTATCTGTGGCACCGCAAAAGAGATCGATTTTGCAAGACCGACTTTAGCGCCCCCTGGTTAAAAAATGACGGCAAAACTAAAAAAGAAGATAATTCTGTAATATTCTATGAGTTCGTAATTTTTGTTTAAAAAAAACGCATGTCCTTATGATAAATACATTTCGAGAAAAACAAAAACAAATACCTTGCATTTTTTGTACATAAAAACGAACAACCCCCTTGAACTAATATCCAACATTTTATATGAAAATATCATACTTTAGCATTTCAACGCATGTTAATTAAAATTAGCATTAACTAAAAATACTTACTATTATTTGAAAAAAAGTTAATATTATTTCCTACTAACTACTGAAAAAATAGTTAATATTTTTTACTTCCCGCAGGGTAAGTAATAGTAATTGCAAGAAAAAAAAAGAGTGCGCGTAAGGTTCACACGCGATTGAAGTAAAACTTATTTGCTACTGTACAAGATGGCATTCAAGTAAAAATAAATACATCATATAACAATTTTGAATAATGTTTATTAGTAATATGGTAACACTCGTGATGCACACATTTATTAGTGTCAACCTTTATACACATTCATATAATGATAAATTATAAATTATATATTTATAATAGCATTAAAAATATGTATAATATTTAAAAACAATATTATAATTAAAGTGATACTGCAAATATGACATGATCGGTTTGTCATTGTAATTAGCATTTAGAAATGAACCTTTATTAGAGAAATGAAGTAATTGCTGAAATCATTTTGCAATTAGATTAATAAAATCACTATAAATTTTTCCATCCCCCAGCTCTTTGTCTATCAATTCCTCTGACCGTTTAAATTGGCGCAAAAGGGTGAATTTCCGAAGCCGTTGATTCCTTGACCGCACCGCTTCGAGATATAGATTTGTGCGGCGTGTCGGTTACTCCTTCTTATTTGATGTCCAGATTTAAGGGTTGATATCCTAAAGGTTTATTGATAGATTGTCTGGACAAGGGTTAGAATGCCCATAATATGTTTAGGGCAGCAAAAGTGGCCGTTATAGGTTTTATTATTTACAAAGACTTTGAGACGTGTTGACAGAAGACGTAAGAATTATTATTTGAAGGGATTTGGAAGTACATGATTTGGTTGGTATTTGATTTGTGTTTGAAATTGATGAAATTTATTTATCATAAGTAGTATCAAGTATACATAATTATTCTATTTTTTCTATATACAATAATTAATCTTAATTATAATATTAATATTAATATACATTTTCTTAATTGTTAATCTATATGCGATGAATATAACATTGAATATTATATTTTTTTAATGAGAAAATAGGCTTTATTAGTCGTTAATAAAATTTATCACTACCTCATTTTTCACAATAGCTTATTATTTTGGATTTCATAGATATGTAAATCAGGCTTTTTAATTATTCCTAGATATTTGCATTTGTATAAAAAAGTAAAACGTTCATAATTTAAGTAAAAAATGGAACACCATGCTACATAAAATCGAAAAAGAAATTGCTGAATAATGTTTTTTTTTTTCAATTTCAACACTGACGTAGATATCTTTGATAACATTTACCATATTCTCTTGAGAACTTATTAAAATTTAAAGTAATATTGCATTTAGCCTTTTTTCTTATGCTTTATATATTTTTCTTTATTTTATTTGTTGAATCTAGAATGTTATCATCTTCCGATGACTCATTTTTTCATAAAATTGATAAAAAGATCAGGCTAGCTTTAGATTCAACAATGATTAAGCAATGTCGATCAAACAATTTTTGAAGTAAAGCTTCTGTAGGCGCTACTGGGGTGTAAATCGGTAAAAATGCAACGGAAGTCCGTTACGCCATAACTGTACGTCATTTGCTTTCGATGGAATCATTTCTATATGGGTCGATTGTGAACGAGGAAATCGGCATAGATAAATGAACATTATAAAGTTACATCGTAGTACAAATCCTGGTTTAATGAAAAATGTCTGAATCACAAGAATATTTCACCCTGTTCCTTAAAAATAATAAAACAAATTAAACATTTGGACCGTGTACTAAACGTAAGTTTATTGTTTAGAAATTATTTCTATATCATTCGTAGTTTATATGAATCTTCGAAGTTATTAAAATGGAAAATATTTTTTAGGCAAGACAGATATTACAGCTGTTTAAAGAATGAGATTATATCGCTAGCGAAAAAGTATAAAAAATACAAGCAGTCAATGAATGTATATTGATTTTAATTACATGAAGTTCTTCAAACACAATTACATGAGTGATGACTGAAGTTGCAAAAACAATATTTGTTTAGGCGTTGTTTAACATAATCCACTGTGTGAACGAATATTAAAGAATTTTTTAATCAGCAATTACTTCATTTCTCTAATGCAGGTTCATTTCTAAATGCTAATTACAATTACAAACCGATCATGTCATGTTTGAAGTATGACTTTAATTACATTATTGTATTTAAATATTATACATTTTTTTAAAGCTATAAAAATATATAATTTATAATTTATCATTATATAAATGTGTATAATGGTTGACCTTAATAAATGTGTGCATCACGATTGTTACCATATTACTAATAAACATTATTCAAAATTGTTATGTGATGTATTTATTTTTACTTAAATGCCATCTTGTAGAGTAGCAAATAAGTTTTGCTTCAATCGCGTGTGAACCTTACGCGCACTCTTTTTATATTATGAATTACTTCACTAACTCTATTTTTTATATATTTAAAATAAAAAATTCTTTGACTATCTTTAGATGCAACAACAACCAACTACCAGTATCGTCTTTACCTTGAATGGCTCTCAAATCACGCTAGAATTATATTTCTAACCGAACGATAACGACCAATTAGTTGCCTCTTCATACTCGGCGAATATATTCAGTTTATTTTTTCCTATTTTTTTCCAACCCCCGCCTGAAACGTAGGAGAATACAATATATATTTTTAAGTGGAACAATGCGGAAACTTCAACCCCTTTCAAGTGTTTGCGATCGCACGCAATGCTCGCCTCCCAAATTTATGATGGCATTTCCTCTTGACAATACTAAAACACACACTGATATATATTTGCACAAAGTATAAGGTACTGGTTATATTTATGGTATAATATTATATAAATCGTATGATTTAGTCGCCAATTTTTCGATAAAATAGTAATCTTATGAACTTTCTAGCGTCACTTTGGTAACACAAACATGAAGTCGGTGTAAAATTAATATTTCGACGATTGTGTCTTTTGGAAGTTAGATTTCATTGGGTGAAATGATTGAAATCTATATGATTATACCATATATTAGTAATCTTACAAGTTTTTTTAAATAAACTTGTTCATTATTTTTACATACTTTTTCGTTATACATATATTTTTATATGCCAATTAGAAATGGGCTTATCATATCCGAAGCCAGATTGGTTAGAATTTGACTCCGCTTCAGAGAGGAGTTACATTCCCTTAATAACTCCACAACTCCGACAACTTTGAAACATAATACTTGACTTGACACAAATGTGTTTTCCGGTGTGTTGTTAACATATCTATGGATTTATTGGAAATAGTTTACAAATAGTCCAAACATTTTTGTTCATTTTATTATAATGATTACTATTTTATGCATTTCAATATGCATACAAATCTCAAATTGACAAAAAACTTGGGTATCAAAATCCATTTTGTAATTATTTTTGAAGAAAAAATATAGAATTCTTTGAATATGTTCATTTTTATATGAAAATAATGCAGTATACCTTAGTATGAAATAAGAACAAATCTTTGTGAATAATATTTTTCACCAAATAATAATACCTCACATTCTTTTATTCTTTCCGTTTCGAGAATCAATTATACATTAGGTAGTGTGATTAGCATACTATTACTTTCACACAATTAAAAAATCATAATTATGTAAAAGTTATAATACAAAATATTTTTTAGCTGGCTTGTATACCATTGAAAGAGCTGGTTTACCGACAAACATTATTGTATATAGAATATAGAATACAAAATAGCATTATTTTGAGACATTATATACCTGCAAGGTCCTAAAACTAGGACGAGAAAAACACCACTTCTTTCGACCCAAATCTTAGTATTAGTAAAAAATCTCAAGCAAATATCTGCACATGTTAACAGATTTAGTACCAGTTTAAAAAAGTCGGATATGACAACTTCACTCGGATTCACTCCAAGGGAGAAGTTGTATAGGAGTGATAACTCCGGAGTGAGTTACTCATCTCTAATCCCAATATATTAAATTATCTACATTATATTGCTTTTACTACATATACATCAGGGCCTGTCGATTTAAGGGTCGCTTGGGCACATATGATTTTCAGAATCTAGGGATCAAAGTAAAATACTTTGCCGAAGAAACCATAGTACCTCTAAAATAAATTTTGATGTCCCGGGCTTTGATCCGAAGATAAAGGTTAAATTTGGAAAAACTTTCCAGGGAAGGTGTTTTTTACACATTTTTACTTGGCAACATATATTAAATTTATATTTTCAAGAAAAAAAATTGGTTTATGATTTTTATCTTACAATTAACAGATTTTTTTTTAAATTGCAGTTTTTAAATTTGTGCCTGTAAGCTTTATTGCTATGTAACAATAATATAATTTTGATCCTATTTTCTTGATATTTACCGTAAATTAGTCAGCGCGAATTCTAACAAATATCTCTTGCTAAATCTTTGAATATCCAAGATCTGTTTGGAATTTTTGGTTAAAACGTGAAAGAAAATTTTTCTGTTAATTATATAGAAACGGCTTTGGCTATTGCCACACAAAACTAACCAAGGCTAGTCCTTAACTACCTACATCGAATGGCTTTTAAATATTTAAAATCGGTTCAGCCAAAAAACTTCGACGGAAGGTCAAATTTTGGTTTACATACACCTACGAATATTGGCTTCTAATTATTTACAATGACTTTAGACGTCAAGAAATCATAAATTTAGCAAATCGGATTTGCTGGCGAAAACATGAATTTAGATTATCCTTCGAGAAAATAATAATTTTAATTGGATAATTAAAAATACGTTACTATTTGAAGGCGTTCTAAAGATATTAAAATATTAACCTTGATATGGCTCTAAATTTTTAATGTTTTTGTAAATACGATGGAATTTATTTACTTACCGATTATTTTATTATTGCATTTAACGATACATTACGATATCTCTCTAGAAATTGGACCTGAAAATCTAGTTTCCGGCCGACTTAGAATCATCCTAAGAGAAAAGTTGTCCGTTTTAAAGCAATTTAAAGGAAATACATGTTTTCATATTTAAACTGTTTTATACCATAACTATCATATGCATCCACATCAAATAATCCAATAAATCTTATCTCTATCCTACAAAAATAAACCCTTCTTGAGCAAATACGGTAGTCGACCATCACCGAGGCAGGCGTCGTGAACAATTGCACCCGTGGGTGTTCTGATATTCCAAAATATCGTCAAATCGCCATATAATACGAGCCACAATAGACCAGACCCATTCTCGACAATAAAATATATGCACTATAAAAGATTTCGCATATGTTTCTCGTAGTCGCCTCAAGGCTGGAAGATACCGAGTCAGAAGGGCTGGATAACTGATAGCTATTAAGGAGGTAAATGTCAAATAATAGTTGATATTTTTAGACAAAACGCTGTAAGGGATGAGGATTGTATCAGTTTATGACAGTTTGTAGAATTTTGATTTTGGGTAGTATAGTTATGGACAGCGGAATCTTCGTAGATGCTGGTGTAGGAAAAAAGTATGATCAAAATTGCCATATTTTTTTAAGGAAAGCAATAAGACAAAAATTCGAATACTGCAAAAGAAGATTGTAAGAAATTATAAGAAACTAGTAGTGCATGGCATCGTGCCTTAAGGCAAATTGCTGAATTTTTTTTGAAACCTTCAAAAAGAAAAATTAGTTTTTTTTTGAGATTTTATAATTTTTTTTTTTTTTGACCATTTTTAAAAATCTAGAAAACCTGCAAAATTTTAATATAAAAAAAATTGAAAAATATTTCTTTTTTTTTTTTGAAAATCATGAAAATTTTTAAAAAAATGTCAATTTTTGAAAACAGATTTTTTTAAAACGAAAAAGTTGAAAATTTCTTTTTGAAAATTTTGAAATTAAATTTACATTGTTTCTATAGAAAGTAATCGGATACAAAGTAGAATACTGTGAAATAAGAGGTTTTAATTTTTTTTCCAAATTATAGGATATTTTGTCAACGAAATATTTTATATCACTTGAAATGAAGAAAATAAGATTGAGATCAATCAGAAACAAATTTAAATGCTGTGAATGAAGAGCATTTGAAAAAATATCCCTGAATCACAAGAAAAAATTTTTTTGATTGAATAGATTATTTAGCTTGAATATCCAGAAAGTAGGATCAATATTATCTTATTGTTACTTAAGAAAGCAATTAGGCGCAAGTTAGAATACTGTAAAAATAATTCTAAAATAAGGCTTGAAATTATAATACGAATTCACAGACCAAATAGTATTGAATTATTGATCATAGTACTAGATCCTGAATCATATACATGCACATTCGAATTCTGTGGAAAAAGAAATTTTTAAAAATCACTTTAAAAAATAAGAAAATCCTATTAGCTATACGAATTTATGGACCTTGAAATAACTGATGGGCCAATTCTGCCATGAAATAGGCAAATGTTATGGCCATGTTACTATTTTTAGTAACAAATAGAAATTGAAGAATATTTTAATAATATTATAAAAACAACTGCATGATAAAGAGTTTATCTGATTACCATTATTATAATAATTATCAAATACTATTTGAGACATCCGTTTTTATATATTTTATTAATTGTCTAAATATAAATACTATTGCAATGTACAAACATAGAAACATTCACACTTTTCTATATAATAAGCAAGGTACATAATATTTATCGATTCGTTCATCACATTTAGCGGTTTTCTATATTCAACTTGCTTATTTTAAATTTATAAGATCTCTAACAAAAATTTGAGGAAATAAGTCTTCTCCAAATTTTGTTTATTTAAGTAGTAGTCATATGGCAATTTTGATTCAATTTGTACAAATATTTGATTTATATATCTTTGATAATAAATCAAATATTTTTACAAATTGAATCAAAATTGCTGAGATATGCTAACTTTTCAAAATTATACTATATTTATTATTTATTATTAATAATTATTTACTTGGCTTGAATACTGACAAAATATCATGTATTTGCTGTTCAGGCAGTTTTACACATAAACTGCAACGTCACTTGTGTGTTATGAGCTGTGTCAGAAAGACCCTGTTATTTAACATCGTTTTGGATGAAAATTGGATTTGAGATAGAACTGAATTAGAAGTTAGTAGAAAAAGCAAAGTTAGAAGAGAAAGAAGGATGAAGAAGTCAATCATGAAGCAAATTGGAAAATATAGGATATATATAGATAGTATATGATATAATAGAGATAGTATAAAAATATAACGAGATTCATTGTAGGTATGGTTAAATGCTTTGTCAGCAAGACCAATAAAAAAAAATCTCAAATAATCCAAACACAAGTGCCATTTATTTCTTCATTTCTAAAAAGTTGACGGATTCGAACCCTTATGAATCCAGAACTTCTAATTTCGATACCAAGCAATGCCAAAGCATATTTTTAAATATATATGCAGATGGCAACACAAAGCTATTATTTCTTTTAGCAAATCCTCGTTATTCTTTTGCATATCCCACACCTATATCTGTTTCGGAGTTTATGTATGAAAGACGATTCGTTTTCTCTGAATGCGACATATATGTCCCGGATAAAAAAGCGAATTTATCGAGATATGAATACGCCATAACTTCTTTATATTGTTTTTTATGTTCGTATTTATGTATTTATATTTATTCCGATGGCGATGTGCTGCTTCCATACTTTCTGTACGATTGTACTGGATAAGGGTGCTGTACTTGGAAAGTCAGGGAAATGGAAAATAAATATTTGAACAAATGTATTCGAATTAAGCACATATATTGTATTGTGCCGATTAATCGTTCATTCTTTGATTTTTGATTTTTAATATTTTTTTAATCGCAGTCCGTGTCCTTCAAGCCATTGTGCATACTTCAATACGTGGCTTTTTTAGAAAGCATTCCAAATGTTGTTCTATATATATTTATTAGGATATTTATTATATTTATGATATATTTGAAACTGAATAGAACTTCCGGAAAAAAACTAGTATCACTTGGAAACATTTTCATATGTTTATATTTATTTAGTTCAATAAGATTGTCACCAACATGAAAAAATATGTAATAAAACTATATATATAATTTTGGATTTATTTTGAATTAGTTTTTTGCGTTCAAAAATTTTTTTGCCTGCGAGATCAATATTGCTATTTGGAACAAATTAGCTTCAAGTTAGATTAAGTATGTAATGATTTTATATACAAAAACAAAAAAGTGTACAAAAAATATCGATGCCTAATAAAAATAATCGTAGAATTACAAAAAATTATAGATATCGTAGAATTAGAATATGTAAAGGCTCTACACTATTTGATTTTTTTATATATTTTTTTTTCTATATTTGCACCTATATTCTACATGGATAATTAGCTTATTTTTGGAATCCAGTGATTGAACGTCCATGTGTATGATCCTACTTAATTTAACCTAAGATTTTTCTAGTAAGTTGTTGTTTTTATTTCAATAATCAACAAATAATCTTAACTTTATTTAAAACTAATATCAAACGCGGTTAGTAATCTTAGTCTCCGACAATACAACAGAAAATCACAAAAAATATTAAATTTTGCGATTCTTCAAAATATGGATCAAATATATTTTTTTTATTGAAAATAGCGCAACTATTTAAGTGCAGTCGAAATTTATTTATCTGAACATTTTATTAAAATAAATTTGTTATGCAGATTACAAATATAGTTTAAAAAATATTTTTAAAAAAATCCAGTTAATAGTCCTAGGCTAATTAAAAGATAATGTGCTTAACACATGCATTTGATATTAATTTTTATTGTAGAAGACTATAAATTTTTGTATATGCCTTATTATCATTCAATATAAGTAGTTAAGCTTAAAACAATAATCTAAAGAGATTTCGTGTCTTGCATACAAATAATTTGAAAATAAAAACAGGTTAACATATAATTAAATTTTACCAACTGGGACCCCCCTGAGAGATTTTTCAAAATTCTTTGGGTCAATGCACAGAACTTCAGAATTTATTTTTGAGTCTAGAGTTTCTTTAGCAAAGTATATTTTTTTTTATTCCTAGAATCCAAAACTTTTATGTGTCTAAGTGACCCTTAACTCAACCTGCCCAAATATATAATCAACGACAATTCAGATTTAGGAAGTGATGACGATATTATTTTGAAATTTTAAATCAAACGTTATTCCAATTTTTCAATAAATTATTATTGAGATTTTTGTAGGATTATATTTCAGAAAATTTTTATACTATGAGCTCTATCATCCTGCAAAGTTTCCTTAAAATCTTACAAAAAATCTGCATTTAATAATATAGAAACGATCAGGAGTATTATTTATTTATCTAAACTAAATCTGAATCAGCAGGGTTCCTAAATAGTATCTTTAAGACAAATTTCGAATCTTTGAAATTGGTTAAGGATTTTTGGATGAAACATGGACGGAAATTTTTTTTACACTTATATGTTTGTTACAAACATTTTTTTGCAAATCTAATCAACGTGAGTTTTTATCGTGTTCCATCGAAAGGCGTTCAAATTTTTGAATCGTAAGTTGTTTTCGAGAAAACATCGACAAATAGTCAAATTTTGGCCCACATACATACACACATGTTCTAATACCAATTTTGGTACCATACGATTCAGAAGGTATTGAAATGTCGAGAGAACATAAAATTAGCAAACCAGATTTTCTGGTTCAAACATAATATATTTCATATTCGGGAAAATGTTTATATTACTATTTTTTCACTAACATCTGCACCTATTCCATATAAAACATCAGCAAATTTTTTAGAATCCAGTAATTGGACGTATGGATATACATTTTATTACATACTTTAATATTATACTATATTTTCTTTAATTTATACTTTATATTAGGATATCAAATTAATCTTTTCACTAAAATTTTGTGACTAAATGAAGGATAAGAATTGGTTAGTATAATAGAAGCTATGAATTTGAAGTTACCCATCGAAATCTATATACCTTTTTTTATATTAAATCCAATGTGATTAACGTATAATAAAAGGAAATTGTCTTAAAATTTTCTCACCATCATATTGATTTCTTCTGGCTTATTCTTTGGTCCTCATCTCTGATCCATATAGATCAATGCTTAACTTTTACTGACTGATATATAGCAAAATCAATATCTTCAAATAGTACATATTTTTATTACAAGTTCAAAATATTTCATATTCTAAAGAAATGTGTATTTTGTTGATACACATATGATATTTCAGATATAGTATTTTAAACAACCCCCCGGGATGATGTATTAGTAAAATATAAAGTTGGCACGTCGGGGTCGGTGTGTGCATATATAGATATTTATTATAATTCAGAAAGCTCGTATATCATCGGATGTGAGACTTTTCGGAAATAAATCCAAATAAATCGCTTTAGAAGGTTCGTTCTGCTGAATTGAGGGCTGTTTTCCACTGACGTCTCTACGCTATATTTATTTCTAGTGATATATTATGATATACATACTGCTCACTGTCAACGATGTCTGGATGGATCGTATATCTAAATTATATGTAGTTCGTACTTTGCTTTTCCACGGCGATTTTTTTACGGTTTTACACTTATTTGGTAGTCAATACACTATATTTGTCCATAGCAAGAAATACAGGTTATTTATTTAATTCATTTATTTATAACTAATTCGTAATCACTGCTATTATAATTGAAATCTCTAGAACCATTTTTAACCATACCTTGCTAAACCAGCCATCACCTTGATTCTTATATTTTAGAACCTATAATTGAGGTACTACATATTTATTTAAAATTTATTAGATTTTCACATACATTATTTTGATTTTCATTAGATTAGATTTTATTAGATTTTTGCTTACTTTTTTTTGCAAGCAGTGCCAAAGGGCTATTCTTACTTGGAAATATTTTTGATCTATACTCTTCAGTAATAATTGTATCATTAATAATATTTTAATTATTAAATACTATACCGGGGTTTTGTGAAGATTGTTTAACATAAGTAAAAAAATAACATTTTATAGAATTCATGGTGATAACTGGTTATAACACTAATTAGAAA
>NW_020538040.1:17421380-17463046 GCF_003426905.1 Ctenocephalides felis | reverse complement strand
TTTTAATAAAAAAAACGTTTCTGGCATTGTAGTTTATTGAAAACTCATATTTTTTAGAGATCGATCACAGTCAAATCTGAAATAATTAACAAACATTAATTTAAAACAGTACAATTATAGTTTTAAATTAAAACAACATTGTTGGAAATACGAATACCAAATATTCAAAAGCGATAATAAATTATTGAAAAGTCTTCATTTAATAAGTTTGTTAATATTTTTATTACCTTTTATCAAATCAATTTTCGCTATGTGATAGTTTTTATATTACAGCTGATTTTACATCCATTTCAATGTAGTCAATCTAGAATATATAAAATACATCATTGTTTACTAAATATGTATGCTGATTTATATAATATAAGTAATAAATATACTTACGTACTTTAAACATAAGACTCAAAATTATGTTAATTAACCGCTTGATTTTAATTACTTTAAACTATCCTCAAAATATGTTTTTAGCCAATTATTATTTGATATCATAGATCATTTTATTATTCACTAAATATTCACTAAAAATTCACGCACTTTTTTATATAATATTTATAATTGAGAAATATTTTGCAATATTATAATAAATAATAAATTCGAAGAGTGATATTTCCACAGCTGATACTAGTAACAACTCAACTGGTATCTGAAATACTCCGAAATACACAGAATGTCTGGCAGGTACTTTAAGCCTCCGAAGGGTCGTGCATATTGCTTTGAAATGCACATACATTCGCACAAAAAAAAGGTTATTAAAGTGGTGTGCGTGCATTCGCGCGCCTTCGTAAGGAGAAACTTTCTAAAGAGATGGCTTTATACACATATCTGTTAGAGGGAAGGAAAAAGAAAAAAATCGGGGTAGTTATTCATCATCATGTATATGTGTATAAATATGTGTGTTATTCCAGAATATTTTTAAATTATATGAATAAATATAAAACGTTTAAATTTATGTATAAATATAAATTGATTTTTAAAAAAATTAATGCAGACAATTGTTGGATGTTTTATTGTAAGATTTTTGATACATTGCACGTTCCGATATCTGTTATAACTTCCAAGCTATGTGTAAAAAAAGAAATTATCAATTTTATTTTACGCTATATTTCTGCAAGTTTATTAAATTATTATATAATTTTCATATGGAAATTTATTTAATCTTTTTTTTTTGTTAATATTAACCACTAAAATAGTTTTGTCAACTAAACATATAAATATAAACTTTAGATTTTTTATCGACAATAACAACTTTTGAAATGTTTATTTGTAACAAAATAGTCAAGATAAAAAGCAACAAATAACTTAGCTATTTATTTCGATACAATGCACATCCAACAAGTTAATACATTTTAAAATATTTATAAAATTTTATAAAATTACAAGATTACTAGTAGATACAACAAATTTATACAAGTTTTATTTTTCTTAAATAAACATTTTGTTTAAATTTGTTTTATTTGCTTGGTTTGATATGTATTGACATTATTTGAATTTGTTATATCTTCTAAAAATGTTGTAATGTTATAATGATGCATAATTTTTTAAAAATTTGTTAACCACCTGACACACATATAATGTCAAATCGTTCTTTATAAGTAGTTAACTTATTTATTGCTTTTTGTTTCGAGTATTTAGCTGCAAATAATAACTCAGCATAATATAATAGTATACTCTGTGTATACAGTGAGATATACTTAGCTAATGCTTGTCATTTTCGTACTGTTAGTGGCGTAGTGGTTAGAGCGTTAGACTTTCATTTTCGGGACGTCTTATTATACCAGGTTCGAATCATACAACCGTTTTTTATTTTTTTATGTAAAACAATGAGTTATCATTTTTTTTCATTTGAATACAATAACTTATTTTTGAAAACAAGGAACAAAGTATGTATATTCAACGGTCATCGATTACGTTTACATAAACAAATTATAATGGATTTAAATAATTTAGATATTTATTAATTAATTTTGATCAAGAATATGATTTTTAAGAGACACTATTGATGTTTTTGCCGCTAATTTATTATTTAAAATTGATTATTTTCTTGACCAATGTAAATACGATGAAGAAGATAATGATTAGCTGTGTATTAGCTAAGATATTATCAATGAGTTAATACTACTGTTTTCTATATAAATTAAATAATATTTTTAAATGTGGTTTAAATAATATTTTTGGATTTGGGGTAAATATGTTTATTTATATTGACCTTATATTAGTTTATTGAGTTTATATTGGTTTTGAATGGGATTTTAATATTGTTTATCACTATTTGATTTATATGGAGCCCATCTTGGTTTTAATATTGACTTTTTAAAGGCATTAATAAAAAAAAATTTATCAAACTATTAATTACGATCGAACATATGACTTTCTAAAAGCTTTAATCATGTTTTTGGTGCTAATTCGCGATCAAGAATATGATTTTTAAGAGACACTATTGATGTTTTTGCCGCTAATTTATTATTTAAAATTGATTATTTCTTGACCAATGTAAATACGATGAAGAAGACAATGATTAGCTGTGTATTAGCTAAGATATTATCAATGAGTTAAATACTGTTTTTCTATATAAATTAAATAATATTTATAAATGTGGTTTAAATAATATTTTTGGATTTGGGGTAAATATTGTTTATTTATATTGACCTTATATTGGTTTATTGAGTTTATATTAGTTTTGAATGGGATTTTAATATTGTTTATCACTATTGGATTTATATGGAGCCCATCTTGGTTTTAATTGACTTTTTAAAGGCATTAATAAAAAAAAAATTATCAAACTATTAATTACGATCGAACATATGACTTTCTAAAAGCTTTAATCATGTTTTTGGTGCTAATTAATTATTTAAAGTTATTTTTTTTTCGTGACCTTCATAAATACCATGTATTTCCCAAGTTCGATAATACTGGAGAAACGAAATATTGAATTTATAAAAAAATTTATCAAACTATTGATTACGATCGAACATATGACTTTTTAAAAGCTTTAATCATGTTTTTGGTGCTAATTAATTATTTAAAATTAATTTTTTTCGTGACTCTTTTAAATACCATGTATTTACCAAGTTCGACAATACTGAAGAAACGAATCTCTTGGTTGCCCACAAAAAGTTTCCATAACCCCACATCTAAAATTTAAATTGAATTATATATAAAATGTATCAAACTATTAATTACGATCGAGCAAATGACTTTTTAAAAGCTTTAATCATGTTTTTGGTGCTAATTAATTATTTAAAATTAATTTTTTTCGTGATCCTTTTAAATACCATGTATTTTCCCAAGTTCGACAATACTGAAGAAACGAATCTTGGTTGCCCACAAAAAGTTTCCATAACCCCCACATCTAAAATTTAAATTGAATTTATATATAAAATGTATCAAACTATTAATTACGATCGAGCAAATGACTTTTTAAAAGCTTTAATCATGTTTTTGGTGCTAATTAATTATTTAAAATTAATTTTTTTCGTGATCCTTTTAAATACCATGTATTTCCCAAGTTCGACAATACTGAAGAAACGAATCTTGGTTGCCCACAAAAAGTTTCCATAACCCCCACATTTAAAATTATATTGAATTTATAAATAAATGTATCAAACTATTAATTACGATCGAGCATATGACTTTTTAACACTATTCCTACCGACATTTCATGTTTGCTATTCCTACCGCGACCGGTCAAATGACCGGTCATGCAAAATCGGTATTTTTCAGTATTGAATGAAGAGTTAATGCTAGTTTAAGAGTTTATAAATACAAATACAATATATTTCTTTTATTTTATAATGCGAATTCTACATTATACTGTTTATATCCATTTTATCAATTTTCACGATTTTTTTCTTAGAGTGTATTTTCTGCACACGCATTTTTTACGTTTTTGGCTGATTTTGTTTTCTCTATCATTTTTCTAAAGCATTATCTGGAATAGTTTCTTTAGGGAATCTGTTTTGTACTTGTACTTAGCTGATTTTTTTCTGAATTCTTGTTGGAACTATACGACAAGTTAATTGGAATAGAAAGTTCCTGCCTTGTACATTGTCTTCTCGTATTCTTTTTTATGTAACAACAATGGATTTATCCTGAATACATCCAAAATAATGTAAATTCTTGATGAATTCTCTCTAAAATTCATATTTTACCAAATAATTTCTGACTATTTTATGAATGGCATCTACACCAGTCCCGACGCTAATACCAATAGAATTAACTCCCGTATTAGTGTAATTTTTTCAACATATGTGTATGTAAGTGAAAATTAGAATCTTCTTTCTTATCTTCCAAAATTGTAAATATTATTTGAGTATTGAAATCTTTGATTTTTCGTTCTGCCAGTATTTATAGCTGTTATATTGCTTCAATTGTACCTACCATCAGTTTTCTTTACTAAAAGTTTAGCTATATGTAGGATGGTAAAAACGTTATATATTTTTTATGTCGTACTAGCGATTTTGATAATACGGTTTCATCAGTTATAAATCTTCAAAGAATATCTCAGTTTGCTACGTATACTGGATGGTTACTAAAATTTTACACCCCATTTGTGCGATTTGCAGGGCATAATTATATTTACATCGTATATTGAACAGTTACTAATATTTATACGTTTTCCTAAATACTATTGAACATATGTTGAATGAATTTACACCTTACCTTTATTGAAAATATATGTTTGTCGATAGTAATACGTAGTCTTTTACAACAATTTTGATTGCTGTCAATGTAGTTGAACCAACCTTTGGATTCAAAACAAACCTATCGATTTATTGTTTAGATTCCTTCGTAAAAATCTGTCTATACATAGACATTGAGAAAATTGAGAAATCCCACTTTTTATACCGTAGAAATGCAATATTATACTACTTGCCTATTTGCGCACCGCGCATACAGAATCGAAAAAAATGCATATAAATTTGGCAGAAGGCAGTTTTTACCAGTCTAAATTCTTCTGAATTTACATTTTCTTGTAAGTTCCAAAATATTCTTAACAATTACTACAAAAAATCCCATCCGAACATCGTCTTTCGTACTACCGGTCAAATGACCGGTCGCGGTAGGTAAGACAGCATACAAATTTTTTTCCAAAAATAAAAATTGAAAAAACAAATTGACATTGAAAAATGTTTTATACTCACATATTAGGAAAAGTCATAAAGTTTGATGACGATTCAATTACGTTTGATATGAAAAATACTAATCGAAAAATCAAAAACGGTCATTTGACCGGTCCCGGTAGGAATAGTGTTAAAAGCTTTAATCATGTTTTTGGTGCTGATTAATTATTTAAAATTAATTTTTTTCGTGACCCTTTTAAATACCATGTATTTCCCAAGTTCGACAATACTGAAGAAACGAATCTTGGTTGCCCACAAAAAGTTTCCATAACCCCCACATTTAAAATTTGTATTGAATTTATAAATAAAATGTATCAAACTATTAATTACGATCGAGCATATGACTTTTTAAAAGCTTTAATCATGTTTTTGATGCTAATTAATTATTTAAAGTTAATTTTTTTCGTAACCCTTATAAATACCATGTATTTCCCAAGTTCGATAATACTGAAGAAACAAATCTTGGTAGCCCACAAAAAACGTCGATTATGCCCTCATTTAAAAATTATGTATAATTCATGTAAATATAAAATTAGAGGTGTAAATTAGATGGGAAACATGTTTTTTAATTGTAATAAACTATATAAAACAGTTCTCCCATGATTTTTCCAAATTTTCCATAATTTGGAAAACAAATATTGTCCGGTCCATCTAAAGACAAGATTCAAATATTGCGCCACGATTTTTTACCCCTCTGGCCACGATACATTTCTACTAGGGCTGAGAGGTTTTTCAAAATTTAACCCTTATCTTTGGGTCAATGCACGAGACATCAAAATTCATTTTAGAGGTACATTGAAGTCACTGTTAATTGCTGGCTTGCCAAAGTTTACCAAGAACTTTAATATGTATAATTTGATAGAGACCAAAACATTTGAACCATGTCTACGAAACACCAGAAAATCATCCAAATCAACTAATAATCTGCTAATTTCAAATGCAATCAAACAACTGAAAAGATTATACAATCTACACTTTGCTAGTTCATAAATAATTAAATTTTAATTAGTGCATTGTTTTTTGTTTTTATCTTGGTCTTAATACCAAATGTAAAAAGTCCACATATACTTACCATCAAAAATGACTAAATGCCTTTTTATGCAAATGGCAATTATGGAAGATTATGAAAATTATATATGTTTAAGCATTTACTAAAATACTAAGAGATCAAATCCACGATGATCTCAAATGTGGCGAAAATAGCTCAGTCAGTAGCATGCCCAACTCACGCGACAGATATACTTGGTTCGAGTCCTGGTACTAGCATAGAATTGTCATTGGATTTGTTGGATTGAATATAAGAGACCGATTCTGCCGGACAACAGACCAATGTTATGGCAAGGTCATGTTACGCTCTAACTTCCATACATTATGCTACTGAATCATATTATATACTGTCAAAATGTCATGTATTTGCTGTGCATTCAGGCAGTTATACACATAAACTGCAACGCCAGTCGTATGTTATGGAGCTGAGTCAGAAAGATCCTGTTATTTAACATCGTTTTGGATGAAAATTGGACTTGAGGTAGAACATAATTAGAAGTTAGTAGAAAAAGCAAGGTTAGAAGAGAAAGAAGGACGAAGAAGTCAATCATGAAGCAAATTGGAAAATATAGGATATATATAGATAGTATATGATATAATCGAGATAGTATAAAACTATAACGAGATTCATTGTAGGTATGGCTAAATGCTTTGTCAGCAAGACCAATAAAAAAAATCTCAAATAATCGAAACACAATTGCCATTGATTTATAGATTCCTAAAAAAAATTGACGGATTCGAAACCATGTGGATCAAAAACTTCTAATTTCGATACCAAGCAATGCCAAAGCATATTTTTAAATATATATGCAGATGGTAACACAAAGCTATTATTTCTTTTAGCAAATCCTCGTTATTCTTTTGCATATCCCACACCTATATCTGTTTCGGAGTTTATGTATAAAAGACGATTCGTTTTCTCTGAATGCGACATATATGTCCCGGATAAAAGAGCGAATTTATCGAGATATGAATACGCCATAACTTCTTTATATTGTTTTTTATGTTCGTATTTATGTATTTATATTTATTCCGATGGCGATGTGCTGCTTCCATGCTTTCTGTACGATTGTACTGGATAAGGGTGCTGTACTTGGAAAGTCAGAAAAATGGAAAATGGAAAAAGAAAATATTAACAACTTATGTGAAATTAAGCATATAATATATTATACTGATTAATCGATCGTTCTATTTTTTTTCTTAAAATTTTTGAACAGTTTTCCGAGTCTTATGAGCCATTGTGATACTTCATACGTGGCTTTTTTAGAGGGCTGCCCAATAATTGTTCCATCAATATTTAATATATTTATATATTTATAATAGTGATGATGCAGATTTAACTTAATGGAGCAACTTCGGATAGACCAATATCACTTGGAAACATTTTTATTTGTATTTTTATTAAATATGGAATCACCAACATGAAAAATACCTCTATAATTTTCGATTTGATTTGAATTAGTATATTGCGTTCAAGAATTTTTTGGCTGCGAGATCAATATTGTTATTTGGAGTAAATTAGCTAAAAGTTACATTAAGAATGTAATAATTTTATGTACAAAAATAAAAACGTGTCTAAAAATATCGATGCCTAATAAAATCATCATAGAATTATAAAGTATTGAATTTTACCTAAAATTACTTATTTATTAAAATACTCTCCACTATTTAATTCTTTTTTATGTTTTTTTTTTAATATTTGCACCAATTCCATAAAGATTATTCGCAAATTTTTGGAACCCAGTAATTGAACGTCCATGTATGATCCTACTTAATTTAACATAAGACTTTTATGGTAAGTTGTTGATTTTATTAATTATCAAATAATGTTAACTTTATTTAAAACTAATATCAGACGCAGTTAGTGTTCTGAGTGTCTGACAATATAACTGAAAATCACAAAAAAATCTTAAATTTTTTGATACTTCAAAATATATAGATTAAATATATTTTTTCTGTTGAAAATAGCGCAACTGTTTAAGCGCAGTCGAAATTTATTTATCTGAACATTTTATTAAAATAAATTTGTTATGCAGATTACAAATATAGTTTAAAAAATATTTAAAAAAAATAGCTAATAGTCCTAGGCTAATTGAAAGATAATGTGCTTAGCGTATGCAATTGATATTATTAATTTTATTGCAGAAAAAAAAATTTCGTACATACAATTTTATACAATATAAATAGTTAAGTTTGAAACAATAATCTGAAGGCATTTTATGTCTTGCATACAAATAATTTAAAAATAAAAACAGGTTGACATATAATAATTAAATTTCACCCCCTGGGACCCCCCTGAGAGGTTTTTCAAAATTCAACCCTCTTCTTTGGGTCAATGGAAAACTTCAGACTTTATTTTAAAGGTATAGTTTCTACAGCAAAGTATCTTGTTTTTGTTCCTAGAATCCAAAAATTATGTGTCTAATTGATCTTTAACTCAACCTGCTCAAATATATAATCAATAATAATTCAGATTTAAGAAGTGATGATGATATTATTTTAAAATTTTAAATCAAACGTTATTCCAATTTTCAATAAATTATTATTGAGATTTTTATAGGCTTATATTTCTAGAAGTTTTATACTATGAGCTTTATCATCCTACAAAGCTTCATTAAAATCGTCAAAAAATCAGCTATTAATTATATAGAAACGATCAGGACTATTATTTATCCTAACTAATCAGCACGATTCCTGAATAATATCTTTAAAACAATTTTTGAATCTTTGAAATTGGATATTGGAATCTTTGATTTTTGGATAAAACGTGGACGAAAAATTTTACACTTATTTACTTATTACACTTAGGTTACTAATTTTTTTGGTAAATCAGATCAAGGTGAGTTTTTATCTAGTTCCATCAAATGTTTAAATTTTTGAAATTTTTTAAGTTGTTTTCGAGAAAACATCGACAAATAGTCAATTTTTGGCTTACATACCTACACGCACGTTCTTCTACCAATTTTGGTATCATACGATTCAGAAGATATTGAAACATCGAGAAAACATACAATTAGCAAATCAGATTATCTGGTTCATACATAATATACTTCATCTTTGGGAAAATGTTTATATTACTACTTTTTATTTGAGATTTACACCTATTCTAAATAGAACATCAGCACATTTTTGGATAGTATGTAGATTGTCTAAATCCAATGCCAATCTAGTGATTGGACGTCCAGGTAAAAATTCCTATTTCCTACCATAATATTATACTATATTTTCTTTCATATACTTTAAATATTACGATACCCAATTAATTTCACTAATAAAATTCAATAAGTAAATGAAAGCTCAGAATTTGTCAATAAAATAGAAGGCTATGAATTTCATCATCAAAATCTATACAAGTTTTTCTTCTAAATCCAATGTGTTTAATGTGTAATAAAAGCCAATTGCCTTAAAATTTACTTATCATGATATTAATTTGTTATGACTTATTCTTTAATCTATAAAAATAAATGCTTAACCTTTATTGGCCAAATTCTAGTAAAATCAATAACTACAAATAATTTATATTTTTTATTACAAGTTCAAAATATTTCATATTCTAAAGAAATGTGTATTTTGTTGATACACATATGATATTTCAGATATAGTATTTTAAACAACCCCCCGGGATGATGTATTAGTAAAATATAAAGTTGGCACGTCGGGGTCGGTGTGTGCATATATAGATATTTATTATAATTCAGAAAGCTCGTATATCATCGGATGTGAGACTTTTCGGAAATAAATCCAAATAAATCGCTTTAGAAGGTTCGTTCTGCTGAATTGAGGGCTGTTTTCCACTGACGTCTCTACGCTATATTTATTTCTAGTGATATATTATGATATACATACTGCTCACTGTCAACGATGTCTGGATGGATCGTATATCTAAATTATATGTAGTTCGTACTTTGCTTTTCCACGGCGATTTTTTTACGGTTTTACACTTATTTAGTGGTTAATATATTTGTTTATAGCGGGTATTTCTGTATTAATTTATCAATAAGGAATCTATACTCTATATTTTTTTAATTCTATCAATAGAGCAATTACCTACATACATTACTGTTACTTCATATAATATACTGCTCGACGTTCTACATATTCAATTAAATTTTAACCCAAGATTTTTTACAAAAAATAATTTTACCTTTATGTTCTAATGAATTCAATTTTTTAAGTTTCCGTAAAGTGTTTACAGAAAATTAGGCTCGCTAATTTCATGATTTTTCTCTGCGCTTCAAGTCTATCTAACTATCTTTGACTATCTTTGACTATTTTTGACTATTTGATAATTTGACTATATAGACTATCTTTGGCACAAAACCTGTCGACGTCTTCTCAGAAACGGCTGCACCAATGTCAAAAGTGTAGAAACTGTTTGATAAAGCTTTATAAAGATGCGTGTTAATTTTTTGAAGGATCGACTAAACCGTTTCTTTTACAATTAGTAGATAATTGCACAATTGTTTGCATTTTTCTGTCTGCACTTGAATAATATCCCATATATTTACAGGCGAGTTGCAGTCGTGAAATTCTAGAAAAATTGGAAAATCTCAAGAAAATTATATGAAAAACATATCAAATTTTATATCATTATATTCCTTATTCTATTCTGCATCTTTCGTTCAAAGTTGAACAAAATCAATATCAGTCAAGCAGTTGAATTGTAATTAATTGTCTGAAAACTTAGTTTTGCAAATAAAATTTTAGATAGTCTAAATTTCATGATTTTAAAATATTATAAGGAGTGGTTCAGTTATGAAAAAATAGTTGTTTCAATTACAAAAATTTAATAATCTTCAGAATACAGTTGAATTACTAATTATTGTTAGATATATACTAAGAAAGATATGATTTGCAATAGGATTAATTAGTTTTTAGTGAAAATCAAAAAATTAAAATATATTAATCACAAAAAATCAAAAATGGAACTTTTGCATATCTCTGTCTTCTGAACGTTTTCGTATACGTATTCACGAACGTTTCGTATACATCGAGCTTTAAGGCAAATTGTTGGAACTTTCTGTACCGTAATGAAAAATTCGAGGAACATTAATTAATTGTTTATTGTTTTCAAATAGATTATTATAAGTACTGTAACTTATATATGTTTACAGAAAAGTAAATAAACAAATCTTAATCGATTTTAATATGAAACACTTTGTCTAATATTTATAAGAATTATATAAACTGAAGTGCAAGGTTAAAATTATTTATTTGAAGTATATAATTGAACTTTAGCTAGAATTAATTAAAATCAATGATTTTCAATATTCAAAAAAAAATTTTTTTTCGGACACAAAAAAAAATCCCAAAATTAATCGTTTCGTCAACACAAGCAGAAAGTTCTTTGAATCATTCTAATCGGATGCTCAGTTCTCTCAAAATCTGCATATTTTTGCACATTCATCTTGATATCTCTGAAACCGCTGGGTCTTCCATTTCCAAAAACTAATCACCACTTCTCCCTATAATTACGAACAGAATGCTTTTTGAATCATTCAAATCGGATGCTCTTCTTTAACAAAAACACTATTTCTATTTTCTGCATTCTTTGCTCCGTATCTCCAAAACAGTTAAATCTGCTTTTTACAAAAACTAATCAGCAAATCATTCCTATCAAAATGAATTTTGAATCATTCAAATCGGTTGATCCGTGCGCCCAAAAACGTGGACGAAAAATTGTATCCATACATACACACACACATCCATTTTTTCTGAGGTATTCCAAATATTCAGAAACCTTCAAAACGTGAAGAAATGTAATTTAAAGAATTATCAATTTCGATTTTTGGACGATTACAATAACTTACCGTACGGAAGTTAAAATTACATGTACGTTTGTGTGTGTGAGTGTGTGCGTGTGCGAACACAATTTTTTGTCGATAATTTCAAGAACACGATTTATAAACCAATTTGAATGATTAATAAAAAATTGATTCGATTCCTATTGATAGAGAGACGTGAATGACCAATTTGAATAATTTGAAAAACATTTCACTTCTAAACGAAATGAAGAATTAGTTAAGTAATTAGTTTTTTGTAAGTCAGGACCTGCATTGTTGGAGATCCAATGAAAAAAAGTAAAAAATACCTTAAGATTTTAATATAGAGTACATAATTTATTCACATACCAACGGGTTCCTTACATATATTTATATTGCTTAACCGTTAAACTGCGACGCGGTGCTTACGCGCTTCGATATTGCAAAAATTTAAAATTTTCAAATAAGTCGATTGTTCGAAAGTTTTTCAAAAAATTGCAAATTTTAAATTGAATATGAAAAAAAAATATAAAGCTTTTAAGAATGATAAATGACCGTTCGGAAAGTTCCAGCAATTAACCTCAAGGCACGATGTCATGCACCACTTTTTTTATCAATCGCATTCCCTGATTGCAGTCCTGGCTCTATAAGTGCGGGCGATTTTTGGTTTTTGTTTGTACCGCAGGCGGGAAGTAATGGAGCTATTCAAGTAAAATATTTCGACAAAATCCGAATACATATAATAGGAATAAAATAAAATGGCCCGAGCGGGTGCGATACCAAAACATAACGCTTTATATGCTTTTGCGGGTACCACATCAAATAATAAACATTTTTTTGGCCGAGATCAAATCCACTCCTTTATCTATGATCATCATCTCTGAGTACGAGAGTCAAATATACTGTTATTTTTTGGGAATGTATGGGAAAAAACTATAAGGGATGAGGGGTTGCGTTTAATTTATTGCCAAATGCGGTTTATAGATATTTTGTCAAATTGATGACTCTTGATATTACAAAATGTTACAAATAAATGTTATAACTCTAAGTTTAACAGTATATGTTTGCCACGTTCTGCAAAGCTTCAATTTTTTTCTTTGGTGCATGAAACCATATACAATTATTCATTTAAACCTTTTAACACGTCAATGCTCCTTTTGGTGAATGCAAAAAAGAGGAATTACTTAATTAATACAGCATGTTCTGTATATATAAGTTTGTTAATTTTTATTTATAAAAACATGTATCTTACAAAGGCAAAAAATAAAATTTTATTTACTAATACAGGGCCCTATCAGTCCTATATGTGTGATATAAATTTTTGAGATTTTTCAGAAATTTTGCCAATTTTTTTTATTTTGATACATTAAGTTACCTTGATACATATTTATTTTAATTATCTAATAAAGTCAACTTTCACATTTATATTGGTATTTTTTAAATCAATTGTATGTTTGCAGTGAAAATGGGTCCAAACGTTCTCGAGTTAAAAAAAATCAATTTATCTTATTTTTCTTTATTAGTTAGACATATATGTCTGAAAACTTAGAGATGAATATATATATATATACATGTCTATTTATGTTTTAAAATAAAATTTTTGATTCATTATAAATATTTCTGTCGTCTAACATCCTACAACTCATTCGTTTACAACTCATTCATTTTCTCCGTCGTGTAATAAAATTTTTTAAACCGAATAAACAAATAGAGTTTTATGAGTTTTAAAGTCTCCATGTGTTTTTTTGAAAGCGCCGTCTGCTCGGATAAGCGCCACATGCTTAGAAATGGAAATATTTTCAAATATTATTTAAATACTATTTGAAAATCCATAGTTTCTAACATTATGATCCTCTATAGCAATTCAGTATATCTAGAAATATCTTATTAATTAATATATTGGTTCCTAATCCACTATGTTGATTATTTTCTCGTATTACTACTTGTTTCACCGATTCTGCCGTAAAATACTAATGTTTACCAATATTGACCAATATTAACAATATTGACCAATATTGACCAATGTTGTGGCAAAGCTTTGTTACGTGTCAGTTTGGAACTAAAAGCTACAAAGGTTATAATTTGTTGTGTGATCAGGCGTTTTACACATAAAATGCAACTGCAATGCAAATATGTTATTTTGCAACACCAAAAAGATGCATTCATGATAACATTGTCTCTCCACCTAAAACGCCTGACTGTACAGCAACCACAAGGCTTTTGGCGGTATTTAGTACCATTTTGTTTGCAAACTACTACATAACATTGCATTGGTCTATTTTACAGCATATTCGGCCCCTAAATGTCCCATATTAATCATTATAATTGAGAAATTAAAGATAAATTCATTATGTGTACTTTACCTGATCAGGTGCAATAAACTCCACCTGTCAGAGATCAAACAAGAGCTAAAAAATCAAAATTCAAATATACATCTAACAAACGAAAACATGTGTTTGTTCAATGTAAACAAAGATTATTCGTTCGTTCTTATTTTATCAAACGCCAGCCGGTGATATTATATTAGTCGGGATGTTATATTTCATATGTTTTTTATCTAAAAAATTGAGATAATTAAATAAGTCGATTTTTTTTCATCTTGTTCTCAAATATTTGATCAATGCTTGTTTAAGATGTTAGGGCTGTGGTAAAATGGTTACAGGTGTATAGATTATTTCAAAGTAAAGACGCCGAAATAAATACACATGCATTTATATACACATTGAGAATTATGAATTATTTTTGAAGTAAAACTTCTTTAGGCGCGACTATGATGTAAATCCGTACAAATGCAAGGGAAGTGCGTTACGGCAGATAAGAGTCGAGTGCCAATGATTCGTCATTTGCTCTCGAAGTTATCTTTTCTATACGGGCCGATTGTGATTAGTCGTCGAGTATGTGAATACAGTTCTGTCGTTATATTTAGATAGAGTACTTTGTCTTAATGAACATACTAAATCATTAAAGTCCTACGGAAACTTGTTCAATTATAAAAATTATTGATTTTTAAAAATTTGCTTTTAGAAAATACTCCGAGTTAACGTTTTCGTTCGTTTTCAATGATGTGTAATAAATCCACTCGGATTACTTTTAATCACTCATAAATTAATTTATTTTTTATTGATTAAGTCGATTATTTACACATATCGGGAAGTTCATATAACTTGTTTTTTTTAATATTATTGAGGAATTTATTAACTTTCCTATGGAGTAGTTTGTTTTATCTAAGAAATCTTACTTTCTAATTTTGTTTTCCCGAGTGCGTATGTCTGTACAAAAATAAATTTTAATATGATCCTGTATCTAATTTCTATATCATAAATCGATCCACACAATCCCTGTGAGTTCAATTAAAATCATTCCAGGTTTTTCGATTATAGTTATCGTCGGGAAGCAGTAGATTTTTATTGTGCATTTCCGAAGATTCCTGCTTTTATTATCAGTTTGCCCAAGAAACATCAACTGCATTGTGTGGTCATATTTTAGGGGGTGGGTTTGTGTTTAATAGGACAAAAGTTATACCGATCTCTACTTCGAGACTAGGGCGGGCAGCGATAGGTAGCATTCATGGTGTGTCAATATTAGGGATGGAAGAATTGCACTGATCGTCGATATTATTAACTTCTCGAGGGCGGAAAAATTCTGTTTGCTAATTTTGTTGTCTCGACGTTTCAAGTCATTCTGAATCAAACTAGATCAAATTTGTCATGTATTGACATTGAAATCAAACACAATTGTTCATCAATTGTGTTTGATGAACTTCATGTAATTAAAATTAACATACAATCATTGATTGCTTGTTTTTTTTTTAGTTTTTTGTTGACGATACAGATTCATTCTTTAAACAGTTGTAGTATCTATCTTGTATATAAAAATAATTTTTGTTTTAATAACCTAAAAAGATTTAATAACCACGAATAATACAAAGTACTTCAACAAACTTACGTGTCTTACACGGCACAGATTTTTTATTTGCTTTATTATTTGCACTATAATTATTTATGGGGGAAGGGATATTCTTCCAATCCAGACAATTTTTTATTAACTCAAGATTTGTACTAATATTTAACCTTAAAATGTAATGACATGAAACACCGATAAATGAACAATATGCTGCACGATTTCGGTGACGTACGCACGTATAAAGTCACGCATACAAAGAAGCCTCGCAGAAATACGACGCATGTATAAAGTTACGCATACCAAGAAGCCTCGCACAAATACGACCAATCACAATCGACTCGTATAGAAATGTAGACGAATCATTGGCACTCGACCTTGCCGTAACTAACTTCCGTTGCATTTGTACGGATTTACACCCATGTCGCACCTAAAGAAGTTTTACTTAAAAAAATCAATATTATTGATTTATATAGATGTAGAAATATTGGTACACAGATGACAAATCGATAATTGGACAAGTAGGTAGGAACAAAGATGACAGGAATGCGCATAGAGAAGGATATGAAAAATACAGACATATAGACTTCTAGACATATGAACATGTTGGCATAGAGGCATGTTGACATGTAGACATATAGAAAGGTAAAAATGTAGATATGTAGACATTTAGACATGTAGATAGATAAAAATCTAGACATGTAGACATGTAGACAGATAAAAATGTAGACATGCAGACAAGTACAAAGATAAAAATGCAGACATGTAGACAGATAGACAGGTAGACAGGGAGACAGGGAGACATGTAGACAGGTAGACATAAAAAATGTTGACAGGTAGACAGCTAGATATGGAAAAACGTAGGCATGTAGACAGGTAGACATGAATAACGTAGACATGTAGACATGAATAACGTAGACATGTAGACATGAAAAACGTAGACACTTAGACAGGTAGGCATGTGAAAATGTAGACATGTGTACAGCTACATAAATATACTTGTGACATACAGTCACTTAGACGAGTAGTCTCTAAGACATATCAACAATTGATTTCCTAGCTTTTATAAAAATTTAAGCGTATCAAACATCTTTTATATTTTCGACATAAAACAAATTCGATCAACATCCCAGCACCATAATTCGCCTCTCCGCGTATGGCGTGGAAGATAGCTCGCAATATTGGCAATATCGCGTTCGTCAAGGGATGACCGTTTGCCGTCATCAGATCTTTTATTAAAAACTTACGTATTGCCAAGGATATGAAAATAATAAATTATAGAATTTGACTGACATTAATTGCCAGTTATATCAATAGATGGGCAATCGATAGAATTCGCAGAGATTTGACTTGGGGATAGATTCAGAATCAGGAGTTGGATGAGGAGAGGTGATAATCAATTTTTTCTGTATTGAAACTTTTTTTTACAAATCATATACATTCTCATAAAACTTACTAACTTGTTAAATGAACGTCTCACTTATAGCTAGAAGTGAAGAATTTTAATATTTTTGCCGAATAATTAAAAATTCTGGATGTTTGTCCAATTAAAGAAGTGCCTTTTTACATTCGAAAAGTTGCATATATTTTATAAGCAAAAATAATTACTACAAGTCACTTAATGTATTTTCAGGCTTAAAAAATAAATCTAATGATGTATGTACAAAAGTATAGGTGTTTCATGGCGTAAGAAATATGTGTAGACGGGGTCCCGAGTTCGAATCGCCGCTCTGAATAACCTTATCACGTGCAGCAGCGATGTTTGTTTTTACATAAAAATATAGACAAAAAATATGTTACCAATTGAAAATAATTCATTTCGTGCACTGCGGTGTGAAATGCAAAGGAAAATTTTTCACATGAGTTGGAATCGAGTTGGAAATTAAATCAGCTCACGGACCTGCCTTAGGGCAGTGCTACCCATTATGTACACTAGTAACATTTTTATCTAATCATATTTAATCATCTAATCTACACTAACAATTGCTATTTCCAAATTCATTTAAGTCTTTTTTAAAAACAAAATTATAATATTGTTATTTTAAACTACGACCCTGAATTGGAAGTGAACATTTTATTATTAAGTTGAAATAAAGCTCGTTTTATTCTGAGTGCAATGTCTAAGTTTGGTTTTTAAGTCCTTTATATTTTTATAAATAATGAATTTTGGAGAAAATAAGTATAGAGATCTTTTTTTTAAATATTTATTAATTCAATCTGAAGACAGCAAGCTGGCTTGTAATGAATTCAAACATAAATTAATCTATATCTGTGTAGCACAAAGTTTCAATTTACAATATTGAGTATTTTTTCTAGACTTGAACAATATTTTAAATATAAATAAAGAAAATGTTGCAGACTTATTTTTTACATATCAGTATCGAATATCATCACGTGCATATTTGATTTATAAAGATATCAGGTATATAAAAGGTACAAATCGTAAGTATATTTTTTACCTTTTTTTAAGTTGACACATTCCGTTTTTGCGATATGAAATTTCTTTATGATCCTAGCATTTAAAAAGACATTTTATACAAGTTATGATATTAAGTTACTCATATACTTTATATGCAACGGTAAAAGATATTTAAATTAAGTCCTTTCATAGAATTGGTATATGCTTTTATTTTTGATTTGCAAAAATATGTATTGTGATATTTGATATATACTATGGGAGTAAATATCAAATTGCATTTTAATACATGGACAGTAGGAATAATTTAAAGGCGCTTGAATTTATTGTGATATTTTTATAAGAGATTCTAAATAATGTATGTAAGATTAGCTTCGCTAGATTTTGCATGGTTCAACTACTTTTTCATAATTTGGGATTCTCTTATAATTGCGACTACATGTGATTTTTTATATTATGTAATATGTTTCATAGAGAAAATTAATTAGTCTTACGTTTTTACTTTTGTAATAAAATACATGTCTATTCGGTCTATTATAATTGTGATCATGTGGTCAAGTGATTTTCTCACATTATTGAATATATCAAATATTAGAGTTGTTTTCATAATTAGTCTTCATCACGTTTCGAGTCTCAGTTTGACACTTCTTCATATGATAAAACATGTAAACTTATTTTTAAAAAAAATACACATAATGAACAAGACATTTATTGTAAAACAGGCATATAGATAATTATAAAATAGAATGATATAATTAACTTCAACCATTAAAATTTAATATTAGCGATAACATTTATGTATATCAACTAGGAAGACAATATTTTAAAGTTTTAAATCAACAATTCTTTTTTTTTGGTACAAAACACTAGCTAAGAATAAATAACTAAATAGTTCGTCTTTAAAATCTTATTAGAAATTATCCTAGTTCCTATTACAATTCTCATTAAAAACCATGATGCATATTAAAATTCATGTTGGAAACAGATCAACTAATCAGAACTAATTTTGTATACAATATTAGTTCTATTTTTTTTTCATAAAATGATGAAAGCAGGTTTTGCAAATCCCCAAGGCCAATAGATTACTAGTCAAATTACTAGTAAGAGGTATGCTTAAATCTGGTTTCAAACTGTGGATAGCGTTCTTTCGGGCGAGCTTTTTGCAGAATGCTTTTTCCTGAAATAAAACAAAAATGTTGAAATTATATACAAAAATTAATAAATTTAATAATTTTTTAGTGTGTATATTAGAGTGGAGCGCAAAAATTTTTTAAAGGAGTGGTACGAAAAGTTTGAAATTTAAAGGACATGGTCTTGAATTGTTTAGAAGTGTTGCCAAAATATGATAATTATCACAATCATTGCAATCGACCTTCAAAATCGAATCAACTCTAAAGGAGATTTGGATATAAGTATTAGTAAAATTAAACATAATTAAAACACTTTTGTACAAAAAGTTTTTTGAAAAAGTGAAAAAAGAGATTTAATTGCGTGTATATGACCATAAATCGCACCATGATCTATTTATAGTAAGAAAATAGAATACTGAGAAACTTGTTTATTATTACTCTATACATTTGAAAAGACATTAATCGAGAACACCTCTTTTATATTAATTGGACTTTTGCGGAAACAGATTTAAAAAACTAGTGGTGTGCCTTAAGGCAAATTGCTAGAACTTTCCGTACCGTAATTAAAAATCTTGGTACGAAACATTTTTGACCGCCAAATGTCATTTTTTTAACTCATTTTTATTGAGAGTCCATAACCTCTGGACCTGCCTTCCCGAAAACTTAATCAGTTTTTTGTTTTGTCAATACAAGTAAAACGTTTTCTGAATTATTAAAAGCGGACGCTTCGTTGTCTTAAAAACTGAGTTATCGTTTTTGGCGTTTTTTGCTCCGTATCTTCGGAACGGTTAGACCTGTCTTTGCCAAAAACTAATCAGCATGTCTCCTTATCCATACGAATCGAATGTTTTTCGAATTATTCAAATCGGTTGATCCGTGTTCCCGAAATCGTCGACAAAAATTTGTATCCGCACACACACACACACATACATCCATTTTTTCTAAGGTAAGGTTAAACGTAAAGATATATAAAAATTTTCATTTCCGATTTTTTTGCGATTACTATAACTGTCCCTTCAGGAAGTTGAAAATAAATAAAATGTGCATCTTTATTTTAAAATTCGATATAAAAATGGTAAACATACTTTCTGAATGCTCTAATATATTCGTATCAATACCATTAGTCTATTATAGCAAAGTTTTTACATTTGTGATCCTGTGGCTCTAAAATCTTAAACCTCTCAACCTGTTAAGAGTTATTGACCTCTGAATAAAATTATTACACTGTATGCTTACGAAAAGGCAATGAAAATCATTTGTTTAAACAACACGGATTTATGACTATGATTTTTTAAGCGCTGTCATTAAAATATAAGACGAAGTCTAGATAACCCGCTCCACTGCTCCGACGACGGTTTATATTTATTTTGAAACTAAATGGTTTACATAAAATACAACATTATTCTATGTACACATGATGGTATAGTTTTAAATTATCTGTAGTCTTGATGTAATAATTTTAATCTATTTTTTATATTACGCCTCTATACCATTAGACAATATTTGGATAATTTTTGGAGAGATAGTGTGATTTGGGATATGTTTGAAGAGATTAGGGAAGACTGACGGATTTATCATGTTTTTGATACAGTTTGATGTACTATGGTAATGAACTATTGTGGTTGTTTGATTTGTTTCTATATTGTAATACTTCTCTGCATTTTGGTAGTGAATATTAAAGAATCTAATCAACATCAGTTTGTACCGAGTGTCAGAAAATTGTTTTTGAATTTTTATCAGTGCAGCAGTTTTTGAATAAAATTGTCTCACACACATTAACACTCTTACAATCTAACAATCTTACCAATTTTGGTATCAAATGTTGACGAAACATAAAACTAGCAAGACGGATTTTCTGTCGATTACAAAGTTTGCTTTTGGGAGTTCAATAATGAAAGAAAAATGGAAGTTACATTCTGTATAAAAGGACATATAGTAATTTTAGCGGTTGGTATACGTAGACATTTTAGATTTTATTAAGAGTTATGATTTGATAAAACGAAAAACATTGAATTAATTACATCTCAATTATTCATGAACTAGTTGAAGCTGAAGTATTTTTTTTTATAATTTTTTTAATTGTATTTGCTATCTGCAGATCATTGACGAGTTGGTTTGGGAAACCTGATGCCCTTAGTACTTGGTTATGAATTATGATTTATATTACTCGATATGTATTTAGAGACTAATGTTCGGATAAAATAGGAGTGTTTAAAGTAATAGTATATTGCGGGTCTACGTTTATATGAGTTGGTGGTAGTAACTGTCAAAAAGTACTGTATTAACTGTGCAATTAGGCGTTCTACACATAAAATCAGACCAAAAACCTATATACATTCTTATTTCCTCCAAATTTGATCTCATATCATTCAGAACTTCTTAAGAAGTCTAAAAAATACAAAATTTGCAAGATTATCTGGCGAATTATATAAAGCTTCTCTTCGGCAACAGGATTTTAGTAAAAATGATATCAGCATTTTTTTATTGCATTCCTGGATTTTTTTTTAAATCCAGTTTTTTATAGTTTTCAATCCAGATTTAATAAATCTTTTCAACAATAATGATGTATACATAAATTAATAATGAAGTTAATTTGTTTGCAATATTCTCTTTTGCTTGATATAATTGGACCACTATTATATCAAGAGAGGAGTATCCATATTTTGTGCCTTGCTTGTTATCCCTCTAACATTTTTTTCTGGTTCTCAATCTAGATTGAATAATATATTTAATATAATAAATAATTATATTTAATATATATCACCAATAATATTGTCACTATAATAATGAAGTATATAATTATATGCTCATCTAGCAACATATAATTCAATAATTTAACCCTTAACATTACTGTAGCAGTATTATTTTTTATCTTGCATTTCTTCTGAAATCCAGTTTTTCAGTTTTAAATTCAGATTATTTAATTTATTCAATATATCTTCAATAGTTGTGTACAAAATACTAAAGCACTAAATTATTTTTTAATGCCAATATTCTTATTTAAATCAGAGAAGTAGCATTTTTGCATTTTACATTCTTCTTATTCCTAATAAAATTTAATTTTTTTGTGTAGTTTCGAATCCTATATTAAATGATTATAGTATTTGTTAAATATAGATAAAAATTTCGTATGTATAATATGAAACGTAGTTACTATTATCAAAATAATAATAATAATAATTTGATAATTTGATTTTAATTCAAATAATTGGATCATCACCATGGTATGACAAGTCTAGAAACATTTTCTCCCTTGCTGTTTTTCATTCCTTGTAAAATTAAATTTTTTTTATAGTTTTCGATTTATATTAATAAATTATTTTAATTATATATTATTAATAATAAAAATTATTGTATAACATACAAATATCATTAATGATTGTCTAATATTTGCCTATACTTCAAGTAATAAGATTAGTACTTGTTTTATTACTGTGCTGTATCTCTTCTAAAATCTTATTTATTTCCCCAAATTTTTCATTCAGATTAAATAATAATATTCCATACATACCCTCAATAGAGTTGTGGTATGAAATAATAAAGCAGTAAATAGTTCTGTAATTCCCACTATTAATTCAAGCAAATGGATTCTTATTGTGATCAGAGAAATACCAGTATTCTTTTCATAGAGCCTTACAAAATTCACTTTGCTCTTCAACTACTCTTAAGTTTCTATTTCAAAATAAATAAATTATATTACTAATTAATTATTTACTAAATTATTTTATAATATCCAGTTTTAATTCCTTTAATTGCATTACGATTTTAATTTTATTTTATTATGGTACCACAGACCAAAGCGTTTCTCCAGTCTATCTCAAATCTTCGGCTTCAATTCGGACTCGGTTGTATTGTATTAGGTCAAGCAATATTCTGACACGAATTTCCGTTGATTGGGGGTGGATTCAATCTATTCTTGGGGGTTGTTTCATAGCCAAACTATCCTGTAAGGGAAAACGGTATTAAGTAGCCGGTGTTAGGAAGGGTCTGCCCGCACTAACTACATGGAATCAAACTGGGTAGAGGATAATTTAAAAATGTCGATCATCGGATGAAGGAAAATTTAAAAAATGTAGATCATTGTTAATGTGAATTGGTTAAAAAATAAATATACGAAATGGGATCAAAAAGTGATGAGTTGAACGAGTCAATACATTTTTTTTTACTATTCCTTCAGCTTCTACTGCATATCTACTTAGCATTTTCTTGGCTAGTAAAAAGGCAAGACATATTTTGTTGTTCCCACTGATTTTGTATAATTCTCTACACTTTTATGAAACATTTATTTTAATATTTGAAAATATTAAAAAATTAAAAGAGACCCCAAACCCATTGAACATAGCATCTGAGAAATAATAGTAGTGTTGTTTTAGATCACGTCTACTCTTTTTTCAGGATAATAATATAGTTTTGCAATTTTTGTTTGAAAATGTAAAAAAATCGTCTTGATTTTATCAGCTCATTACAAAAAGTTGTTTTACGTAAAATTATTGTTACACATAATTTAGGTTAAAATTGCTAGTGATAGTTTATGTACATCATCAGAATTAGTAATATAACATTGGAAATGTATATTCTTAAATTAAAATGATTTAACAATTCAGCTACAAAATAAATGACTTTAATTTAAAAGTCAGTAGTAAAACATATCTGGATGTCTCTATGTAGCAACCATTCCGTATAAAGATTAATGCCCTAAAGGTTGTCACCTTCATGGCCAATATAATAAAACGAAAATACGTCTGAACACTGGCATTGTGCAGCAGCGATGATCAAGCACAAAATAGTAAAGTGAAAATACAAGCACAACTAGCTGTAAGTGAAATTCTGTCTTAAGGCAATTAGGGCATCGTGCCTTAAGGCAAATTGCTGGAACTTCCCGTACCAAAAAGTATTATTTTTTTAAAAAACTATTAACATTTTTGAAAAAAATTTACTTCGAATAAATAAGATTTTTGAGAAACTATAAATTGGACAAAAAATTACATTTTTTTAAAAAAAAATTTTTTTTAATTTTTTTTAAAAAATTTTTTTTTTTTTTTTTAAAAAAAAAAATGTTTTCTTTATTTTGACATATTTTGTCAGATCTGAACTTGTTTTTCAAAGCAATTGTACTGCTTTAACTGCATAGAGACAAAATATAAAGCGCGTAAGCGTGGCGTCGCTGTCTAACGGGTAAACATTGATACGGAACCAATAGGAAAATAAACAAATTTTATACTTATTGTTAAAATCTCTATAAAATATCTGAAAATTTGATGTGCATATGTCTAATGATCATTTTTTACCGCCAAATGGCATTTTTTTTTACTTTTTTCGTTAGATCTCCGAAACCGCTAGACCTGCCTTTATGAAAATTTGATCAATTCTTTATATTGTCAATACAAGTAAAATGTTTTTTGAATTATTGAAATCGGACGCTCCGTTCTCTTAAAAACTGAGTTACCGTTTTCGGCACTTTTTGCCCCGTATCTCCGGAACGGCTAGACCTGCCTTCGCCAAAACTAATCAGCACGTCTCCTTATTAATACGAATCGAATGTTTTTGAATTATTCAAATCGGTTGATTCGTGTTCCCGAAATCGTCGACGAAAATTTGTATCCGCACATACATACACACACGTACATACATACATACATACATACATACATACATACATACATACATACATACATACATACATACATACATACATACATACACACACACACACACACACACATACATCAATGTTCAGAAAGCTCTGAAACATAAAGATATATAAAAATTTTCATTTTCGATTTTTTTGCGATTACTATAACTTACCCTACGGGAAGTTAAAAATATGTTTCCAATTGAAAATAGCCCATTTTGAGCATTGCGGTGTGAAATGGCAATTGGAAATTGATTATAATTAATGTTTGAAATCTCTGACACTATTCTTCTTTGTAGTGAATTGGATTATTTCTTATGATTTATTGGATATTGTTAAATATTTATAGTTAAAGCAACTAATTCTTAAGAAATAGAATTAAAAGTAATTCACGTGTTTCAGTCAATTAAATTTAAAAAAATAGTGAACGCTCATTAACCTCCATAACTTTGAGTATTTTAATTTCGAGTTCCAAATTTTACAAATCTTGGAGATTATTTTACATTATATAAATTTTTGATTATAATTAATGTTCTGACAATATTTTGACTAACTTTACCCATATGGACTGCACTTTAGATTTCTGCTTTAGGGAAGGTATTGGTGGTCATTCTGTAGTTCCCTCAGCACCGTTAGATCGTTTGTGTTATCAGGACGGCTGGACAATATATATATATATATATATATATATATATATATATATATATATATATATATTCGAACATTGTACATGTGCGTTTATGTCCAAGGGGTTTGTAATAGCTCGAAGGCAATACAGTTTTATGGATGTTGTGCTATCAGTATCGGCCTTAATTGATTCTCCAAAACAAACTTACATGACCAAAGCACTGGATGAAATTCAACTAATTGTGAAATTCTTGAATTAGATTAACAGGATAGAGATATTATATATATATATATATATATATATATATATATATATATATATATTGACGCTTAGCAACTATGTAACCCAGAAAATCTATCAACAATATAAGAATTACTAAAACCAAAAGAGAAGCCTATTTTATAAGATAAGCAAATCAAACATATAAAAACATAGATATACAATAAAAAGTGATAGTAACAGAAATAAGAATAATTTATCTGCATGACTAACACGAGAAAACCGACTCAATATAACAAATACTTCCTACCCTAATATCTTATACGAAACAAATTATTGAATGATCAAATCGATTTTTTTCTTACCCTTCTTCAGTATACACGAATTTCTATATTGATATCCATGTGGCACAATATTTATTTTTGTGAGGTCCTCCTAATATTGGTGGACCAATATTGCACCAATTTTATTTCGTTATGTTAACATTCATCAATATCATTGTTGTTTCTTATGGTTTTTTATTTTAATTGATTATAATGCAGAATTTCAAAATAATATAACCATAAATATTCACTTTCCTTCTAATGACCTCCATTTTGAAATAGTCAATTCGTTAATTTAATTATTTTTAATTTTGCGTGGTAAGTGATCAATTATTATCGGTTTTGTGATAGATTTTCTCTGAGTTTCGATTCAGATTTTCTTGAGCTTATAGTAGAGCTTACATTTTTTAACGGATCTTAAAGGCCTCATTATTATTAACCCTTTCCACTTGCGAATTCCGGAATTTATATGCATTTTTCTGCCAGAGCGGCCGCATCCGAATTGAAAGGGTTGATAGATGTCCACCCCTAACAATATTGTTTTGGATCAATCAACTTAACTTTATTTTTAACTTCACATTTGGGTTAGTTATTACGTATAATCGTCCTAAAATAAAAATGAAAATTTTTGCATATCTTCACGTTTCAGTGGTTTCTGAATATTGTGGCATGCCTTAAAAAAAATGCGTATGTTTATGTATATTTATATGACCAACCGATTTGAATTATTTAAAAAGCAATCGATTTCTATTGATAGTGAGACGTGCTGATAAGTTTTTGGCAAAGACAAGTTTAGACGTTTTGGAGATAAGGAGCTAAAAATGCAAAAATTGGCATGTTTTGAGAAAACAAATCATTTGATTCTGATAATTCTAAAATCATTTTGCTTATGTTCATATTGTAAAGAAAGAAACGATCAGTTTTTGGGGAAGACATTTTTTCAAAATTAAAAAAAAAATCATAATTCTTTTTGAATATTGAAAATTATTCGACTTCTAATTTTATTTTTAACTAATACGTGAAAGCTCACTTATATATTTTAAATAAATATTAACTTTGCATTCCAGTTTATCCTCGAATATTTCATTACGGTACGAGGAGTTCTAGCAACATGCCTTAAGACAATATGCCATTCACCACTGGTTTTATAATGCGTTAGTGAAAAGAACATACCACCCTAAATGTTTACTATCCTACCACAAACTCGAAAGGGAAATTGTTTATATGCCACCAAACTTTTTACATACTTAGAGTTACATTTTCTCAAATGTTGATGAATTTTTGAAATTAAATTACTTGTCGTAAGGTCGTAATATTTCAGTAAGTTCTATAAGACCATGATATTAATCGCCAAAAAAAGTTCCATAAAAATCGGCTTAATTTTTTTTTCAACAGTTAATTACAAGAAAACGGCTCGGTAGATTTTCATCTAAAACTATTCAGTATCATTTAAGGAATTACATTTAGAACTATATCATTAGATCATATTTTCTTAGTGGACTTCAGTGAACATATAGAGCCAAAGTGAAAGAAAAGTTGTCCCATCACACTTACGTATACGAATTATTGTTATTATTATTAATTTATCCCCCGGTGTGGTCTGAATGTGTGCAAATGAAGCAATTAAAATATCAAAATCGCGAAGAGTGCATTTCCCGCGATAATTTCTGTAATAAAAGATCATGTAGCCGAGTGACTCTATTCTCGGTATTAATAAGAATGTAATCTCTTACTTGCATTGCAAGCGTATAACGTAATCTTAACAAGGCGCAATTAAAAATTACAATGCTAAAAACCAGTTTGTGACAGGCAGTAGCTTTACGATGTAGACCTTACATTATTTTCGTTCGTTTGATATTTAATATCTTCTTGGCATTTGAGCACGATTTATGATTGAGTGAAAAGATGAAAAATCATCTTTCGCTATCACGGAATTCTCAGGATTCACTACTTTGTAAATGGTACGGAATGACAGCATAATTTTTGCCAATTTACATATTATTAGATAGTATTGGATGCCAATCATCAGAGTATGTTATGCAATTGTTGGTAAATTGCATTTTCTACTTACCTTTACAAATCAACACAGTTATTGAATTCACATAAATTTTCTTTGTGTGTATTTGTAGCTAATAAGTCGATGAGATCTTAATTTTTATCATTGGAAGTTAGAATGTTTACATTTAATCTTAAGACATCTAGTATTGTGCAATGATGGTAATAACGTGGGTGCAGAAAGTGATAATTTTTTTTATTAGTTACGTTTGAAAATCAATAAATTCATTATACTAATCATCTTTGGGTGCAAAATGATCTAAATTTATTACCACTACTGATATACAAATACAATTAAAAACAATATACAATTCAATTTGTTTTTGTAAAATAGATACTATATTCTTAAAGTAGATATGTTTTTGATATGGATATCATAAATATGATCCTTTCGAAACAGATCCAATACTTTTAAAATGAATATGATACATCACATGTCACAAATATACTACAAAATTAAGAAAATACAATGGAATTGACTATACTTTTGAAATTGGAATAACTTGGAATTGACAAAACCTTCGAAATTAGAATACTTGAGAAATGACAATGCTTTAGATATGACAATACTTTAGAAATTAGAATACTTTAGAAATTAGAATACTTTAGAAATTAGAATACTTTATAAATACCAATACTTTAGATTTTTTTTTTTATTCATTTATTATTATATAGCAATCAGAACAGTAATTACACTTTAGATATCACAATGCTTTAGATATGACAATGCTTTAGAAATTAGAATACTTTAGAAATGACAATACTTTAGAAATACCAATACTTTAGATATGACAATGTTTTTGAAATGACAATACTTTAGAAATCACAATAATTTAGAAATAACAATAATTTAGATTTTTAGATGAACTTCAAAATTTTAAAAATAACATAAATAAATTAGAAATTAGAAAATTATTAATAAAGTAGTACTGTATTTATAAAATTGGCCCTATATTATAAATATGTGTCCAATATTATTCAAATAAGTGCTTTACTATATTTTATAATTTATAAATAGATGCACTAAACTATACCAGTATTTTAAAAATTAGTCCAACATCATTGAAATTGTTCCGAAATCATAAATATGGGTCCAATATTGTTAAATTAATTGCAGTACTACAATTTTTTAAAGATGCACTGAATTACGTGCAATAATATTGCAACTGTTCGAATACTATTAAAATCGGTTCATTATTAATAAATTTCGTCTAATATTAATAAAATAATGTTGTACTATACTTTCTACTGACTGTTGTCAGCAGTTTTAAAAATGGATATTTAGTGTAACATTGTAACATTTACGTAAACGCGAATTATTTTTTTAATCTTTTTGAATATTGATCTATTAAAATAAGATCTATACTAATTTAAGTTTCTTGTAAATATTACATAAAAACATTGCAAATTAATGGAAGTTACCTAATTAAATATTAAATAATATATGCTTATACAATGTTTACTGCTTGCAAAATAGTTATTTTTAAATTTGATATTTAAAGGAAACAATTTGAAAATGAGAATAGAAAATTCCTACAAATCTTCGATAATTGATTGATTATTCTGGAAGTTTGAAGAGGTTCAAAAATACTGATCTGAACTAGACAATTTATTAAACAACATTTTAGTTTGATATTCAAGGAAAACAATTTGAAAATGAGAGTAGCAAATTTCTACTAAGCTTTGATAATTTTGGAAGGTTAAAATGTTTGGGAAAACCTGATCTGATCTAGATAATGAACTAAAAATATTGATTTATAATTAAAATTAATAGCCAAATATAAAAAAAAACTAAAGTTTAGGTACAAGTTTTTTGTGATATATGGCATTAAATTGTAGACAAATCCCCATATTTCATAAGAAAACCGTATGTTTCCTAAAGAATCTCTGGTGGCGATCACATCAGTGATATATCAGAAACCGGAATAATGTAAGCCCAGAAGAACAACAGAAGGATATGAGCAGAAGCCAATGATCTTCATCTGTGGTCAGAGTTGTCATAAAGCAAGATGAGAAATCGTAAAACACAATACACACACCTGGACAACAAACTAAACTAAACACAATACACACATGCGTTAGATAGATTCTCTCGTATTTACAATTAGATATTTTAATTTGTAACTTCTATTTAAAAAACTAGATTTTTTAAATTGTAAGCAATTACTGGAATCTATATCATTTTTTTACCAATTATAATCTGTCCAATTTTTACCAATTATAACCAGTCTCACTAACAATCACTTATAATTTCGACTTTCTTGTGATACATTTTCTGAATGTTTTTTTCGATCTTAAAGTTTTTTATAATTATCGAAAATTTTACTGTGAAATTTATAGCTCTTACATGGGCATTTTGCGTTTAGATCTATTTTGAAAATATTGTAATTACTTCATATATGTTGAATCTATTTTAAAAATATTGACATTATTTTAAACATTTAAAAAGATTACAAAATTATTGTTCGGGCTAAATCGGCAAGACCGTTTATACGTTATTAATTGATGAAAAAATTGTATTGACCTTTCTGATGAAATTTTAAATACAAATTCATGAAAAAATTAATGCAGCAACTTGAATTTATCTATAAATTACTATTACTTCTGATTTTATAATCTAAACTTAAATTTTTATTAAGTCGATCATTTTTCCATATATCTGAAGGTAATTCTCATATATAGGTATTACAACAGAAGATTCAGAAAAATATCATTTGTACAGTATCAGTTTTTTAAATTTTACTTATGTATTTATATTGCAAAAAAAAAATTACCAAAACATTAGTCTTTTACGCCAGACTTCTCTAGTTGCAGCCTCGCCCTTAAATCTCCATCACTACTACCCTTCTCCGATTTCACTCCTAGTATTAGATATGTAAATAATATTTTAGTTTAATTTAATTTTCTTAGTCACCGTGTTACTCGGAGAAGAGAACAAAGGTCTAAGTCGAAAAACAATAAATCAGACGATGAGGTACGATCTCCGTGTTAAATAATTTCACGTCTTCATATACGAGCGATAGCGTCTGCTAATAAAATACTGGTAGTTCACCATCATACTAAGAAACGATACCCGGAGGAGAGAAGTCGCTAAACTGCTTACTATGTAGGATTCCATATTTATCCAACAAATAAAGCCATAGGGGTTTTCACCAAGGAGTGATATCTAAACAATTTTTCACAATTTCTTCCAATAATTCTTTGTTCTCTAAGATCATAATAACATAAACCATAAGATCTTACATGATGTATCTTGATTGCTCAGGACAAAAAAATCTAATAGTTCATATAAGTTAAGGTATTTCAATATATCGCAATTGGGGCAACCATTAACCACGTGAGCCTTAATTGAGAAGGGGGGAAAGGGTTGATAAAAATTAATTAGAAAATATCACGTGGGGCAAGGAGAATCTAGTGAGATCATTTTTTACCACAATTTAAAAAAATTCTAAACTTATAAAAACACGATTTATTCTAGGTAATAAAATGAACGTGGTGTTGTATTGTGGGAGGGGGGTAGGGTATTTTGAATATTACGAGGTATCACCAAAGAGAGCGGTGGTCCAAAAATTCCTAAAAATTGCTTATAATTTGTCTGGTGCTATTCGTAGTGCTTTGTTTTGTGTAGTATGTAGTAACAAATTATTTTTTACATTTAAAAATATACTTATATAAACTGTATCTCGTTGTCAGTAAGGGATCGTTCAAGTATTACGCAGATTTAGTACAATTATTAACCCCCCCCCTCCCTCTTTGTCAGCAAAAGTAAGCAAAGCTGTCACCAAAATATCACATAAATAAGCAAATCAATAACCCCCTCGCCCCCCTATAGTGCTTACATAATACTTGAACGGTCCTTAAGACATATTGGCTAATGCATTAATTTTCAGCATACATTGATGTAATGGACAATTTACCTTAAAGTAAGTTGCGGAAATTTTCCGATGTGTGCAAATACTCGACTCAATGAAATCTTTAAAAAATACTAATTGTGTTAAAAGTATATCACAACTCCAAAAATAACTACTGGGTTTCCTTCTAATGGCCAACTGTTAAAATAACTATTTTCTGCGTCAATAACCCGACGGATTATTTTAAAATAATATTTAAACCTACCTAATATACCTACTGTGAACATTTGATGTCTGCTTGAGAACAAGCTGGCCGTGGTGGGTATCAAACTCGGAGCCAGTAGTATCTAACAATTTGCTTTGAAAGGGATAACCAAGAAGTTGAGTTTTGTCATATTCTGGCAATTCAGTACATCTGAGATAACAACTACAAGGTTTGACCATCATCAACCCAGCGAGTTATAAAACAAATTTCAGAAATCTTCCTCGAATCATCAACTTCTAATTTAATTTTGTTAATAAACTTGTAACAAATCAATTAGAAATGTAGAAGGTATACCACATTATCAGCACAACAAGTTAATAAATAAGCTATCTATGGCACTGATCGAAAAAATCTTTTTGAACTCATACAGAGTATTATCATACTTGAACGCCCAGTGGATTAGAATTCGATTGAGACTTTTTAAGTTGTGCCAAGAAATTTGCTGATTCATAGTGAAATAAATACAAATATATATAAAGGAGTAAACATTGTTTATTCTGAGTCTTAAGATAAATTTAATATAAGTTTCATCCATATTCTCTTCGAAATGATCCCTGTCAAAGGATATCGCCGCCCTGTGAAAAAGTGACTAAGAACTGGTTTGATTATGACATGAGTTGGTTCGTTTTATCTCAAGCGAGCAACAAAGAGCATGTTCTGACCATTCTCCATAACTCACGAAACTCACAATTGATAAGATTGTTAAAATTATTTATTAACCGGATTGCACAACGTTCTTGTACTCGTACTTTACCGACATTTTATCATCTCTTCGCTATCTTTATTTGTTTGCCGAGAGACGACCTCAACGGACGACCATCCGAGTGGATAGTTTTTGATGGTAATAGAAATATGTAAAATCCAGAGAACAGTAAATTTAATATTTTCTGCCCAAATGGCCAATCTGCGCTTTTTTTTACCAACGTCTTAGGGTTAATCTTATTAATCCGTATTAATCTTTTATTAACTTCCCTTATGGTAAGTTATAGCAATCTCAAACATCAAAAATGAAAATTTTTGAATCTTTACGTTTCGAAGGTTTCTGAATAATTTGGCATACTTCAGAAAAAATGGATGTGTGTGTGTTGTCTTCGAATACAAATTTTGGTCGATTCCTATTGATAAGAAGACGTGCTGATTAGTTTTTCGACAAAGCAGTTCTAAATGGCCAAAAATGGTAATTCAGCTGCTGTAGGTCATCACCTATACTTATTGTTCAATTTTTTGTCAAACTGTTCAGAATGACTTCGAACATTGATTTTCTCTAAAATTACTGTAGGTAATTATTTTTGATCGTTGTTCTTTAGATTCTGCTATTATTTTTTTAATTTTTTTATGTGATGTTTTCAAAGTTAGGTACAAATATTTGTCTTTATGAACTTAAACATAGTATGTACATATATATAAATATGTGTGTGTGTTCATTTAGAGTCCGTGGGATATGATCCTGAAGAATCCTGTTACATTAAAAAAATGTGTAGTACTTTAAATAATATAATTTTATCTTCCACTCGTGTGAGAAACATATTATAGAGTTAAATATGAAATGATGTGAGAAATATGTAATTTACAGAAACACGAACAATATTATTTAATTTATAACTTACTGGACAATAAGCTTTATGTATTTATTCAGCATAATTATTTAAAAAAAATCATCTATACTTTTTGAATTGAACATTGATTTTTGAATTTAGAAATTATTATACAATATTGAATGTATAATTAATAGAAGAGTATGTTGAAATAGCCATGTTTCTAGATTTTTGATTGATTTTTCTATTGTTTCGCAAAAAATGTACGATAAATATATGTTAGTTTCTCCTGATGCAATTGATTGCGTCTAACAATAAGAATAAGAGTTAGTCTTAGAATTAAAGCTACATTTACAAAGCTAGTTTTTTTTAAACCATTTAAATTTATTTGAATTATTTTTTGATGTTCCAATCTTTTTATTGATCACGTTCAGAACCCTCTCAAAATTCCGAAAACGTAGCTGCTTTCGTAAATTTTTGAGTTTTTTGAACATTTTATGCAAATTTAAGGGATAATTCTCTGGTAAAATAGAACTGTTATGGCATCTCGGTCCTATCTTTATATGAATTGGTAGCAAAAACTGACAAAAAGCTATGTATATGCTGTGCGATTGAGTGTTTCACTCATGAAACCTAACTTCACGTATGTGTTACCAATGAGACCTTAGAAAGCTGCACTAATGATAAAATTGTTAATTGAAGTGTCTTTAGTAGGTTAGGTTTTATTTGTAAAACGCCTGATCGCGCAGCAAATTCATAGCTTTTTCAACAGTTTTTACTACCAATTTATATCAAGATAAGTCCCTAACATAGCGTTGCCATTATATTTCTATTTTATCGGAAACTTATCCTCTTAGTCTGTTTTTCTTCTTCCACAGATTTTTTAATAGCTGCATTTCGTATTTCTTATTTCTCATGATTTTGCCCAACGTTTATTGACTTGATCTATCTATCTATAATTTTATATCATTTCAGTGTGCAAAACTTTTTATTTTTCTCGACTTTTTGCCTGCAGTCGAATCGTTTCGTGTAGGTAGTTAGTTCGCCATTTTGTTGAACGTAACGCCACAATATTTACGATGTACGTGTCCCGTCTACTTTTCTGACAGAACAGAAGCAAACAAATCGCTATTGTTATATATATATATATATATATATATATATATATATATATATATATACAGCTATAACATAAATTTGTATGGTACCTAATTCACTCTCACAAACTGTCTTATATCCATTATTATGCCATCTTTACATTTTTAACCTCCTGTAGGGTAAGTTATAGTAATCGCAAAAAATCGAAAATTAAAATTTTTATATATCATTACGTTTCATACGTTTCTGAACATTTTGGCATACCTTAGACAAAATAAATGTATGTGTGTGTATGTATGTACGGATACAATTTTTCATCGCAGATTTTGCGAACACGGAACAACAGATTTGAATAATTCAAAAAACATTCGATTCCTATTGATAAGTAAACATGCTGAGTAGTTTTTGGCAATGATAGACTCGGCCCTTTCAGAGATAAGGAGCTAAATATGTAAAGAATGGTAGTTTTCGAGAGAACAAAGCCTTCGATTGGAATGATTCAAAGAGCATTTCGCTTGTGAATAAATAATTAGTTTAAGAAGACTAAAAAATATCCCAAATTTCAATTTTTTTTTAATTTCCAATTGTTTATTAAATATCCTAAAATGATTCGAATTTTAATTTTAACTATAGTTAATATTCTGAAACTCTCCTAAATACCATTAACTACAAATAAATAATTTTAACTTTATAATTCACATATAATTCTTGGAAATATTCGATAAGTTCTTTCATTATAGATTCTCTTGATCCAGTTTCATTTACATTTTATGTAAACATATATAAACGTCATCGATCAGTTTATAAGCCTTTATATTTTGTCAATAAAATACGAATAATGAAAGTTACAGTATTCAAAATAATCTATAATTTGAAATCATTTAATATTCCTTGAATATTTTCATTACGGTACGGAAAGTTCTAGTAACTTGGCCTAAGACACGATACCATGCACCCCACTAGTTTTTTTTTTTAGCTAAAATTGTTCTTTCTGCAATCAATTCATAAACTATGTAATGTTTGTCCACATCGGAAAATATTTATACAATGAGATAACTATTCGAATCAGTGATTGAGCAAAAATCAATTGATGCAATTAAAAAAAATAAATTTAAAACATCTAGTTTTATCGATGGTAACCTTTACGTCGCCAATATCTACGAATTGAAGCTTGTTTAAGCTTTTCAATAATCTTATTTTGATTCAACTAAAAACGTTCACAAAAATTAGTCAGACAATCGTTAAGAAAAATCATTGGACTACTACAACAACGACTACTATGTTACGATTTAAGAATTTGTGAAAATAGGGTGAAAATTTAGAGTTATGTGCATTTTAGCATTTCTGCATTTACAGTAATCAAAATAAAGAAAATTCATCCCAAAATTTATAAAAAGTGTTATGCGTGAATAACCCTTGATAAAAAAAAACTTTTTTTAAGTAAAGGTTTTTCATTGGCTTAAGATGGTCTGAATATAAATTCGGTGAGAAACAATCCGTAACTAAAAAGAACAATTTATAAAAATTATTGGATTATTAAAATGACTAGTACAAAGTAGAGGTTTGTGATAAGAAGGTGGTCGTATGTATTTTTTAATTGCAAATTACACAAAATTATTTTAAATTTTGTGTAATTTTAATTATATTAAGATAATAAAAGATATTGATCCATGAGAAAATCTGAAGGGTTGACCAGGTCTTACTATACTTTGGGATTTGGAAAATATACGTTGGCCAATTTTCTATCATACTGAACGTAATTATAAAATTTCTTAAAAAATGATAAACCGTTTGGGAGGAGTATTGCGAAAAACACCATGACACGAGAATGTATGTATGTATGTATGTATGTATATATATATATATATATATATATATATATATCATGATCAAATACTTAAGCATTTATTTGACTATGCAGATGCAAAGACAGAAGACAAAAATTTGTTCTTGAACTCTGCGTACAAACATGTCAGTCATCTTTTACGAAGAAACGGATTCATATCACGGCCAAGATTTATTGCGATTTTGCATTTTCTTGAATACATATAGCAGATATTCCAAATTAAATCATAAGGTAGAGCCACATTTTTAATAAAAATAAATATTACTGGTATGTTAGATGAAACCTGCTAGGTGCTCAAATAATAGATTGATTAAATTTGTAAACACAGTAAGAAATTTATATAGAATGAAATGTTAAGTTCTACATAATTCTTATATGTTACAATTAGCCTCAACGTTTTGTTTTAACTAACCCTAGGTGTAATTTTTTTTTATAATCAATAACAATTTCTGCAATCACAAAAATTGTTACACATTTTCCAAGGTAGATATATGGAACCAGAATAAGATACAGAAAATTTAAAATTAGTCGTTAATAGTAACGCAAACCGAAATTTTGTGATAAATTAATTTTAAATTACCTGTCAAAAATGACTGACCTGCACTGATCTGTTTACGATTTATATGTCAAATAGAGACAAAAAATATTTTAATATAATTTAAAAATTAACATATCTTATAAGATCCTATCGAAAAACGCATATTACTAGTTACCCCTGTTACAAACACATTCCATAATTTAATTTTTAAAGATTATATTACTTTAAAAATAATGAAGATGTTCAATCGCTTGTGATTCTTTTTTTATTAATAAGCAGCAATCAAAATTACATATAATTCCATAAGCTATTCTGATATGATTTTTTTTTCTGTAAAAAAGAGATTATTATCAAATAGCATTATTGACCATAGTAATGTATATACATTACAAAATCATGTCTTTAAGTTCAATGAATTTTTTTCTTATTTTCCTCTTTAATTCAATTTAAATTAAACTAAAATTGTTCATTTTGATTTATGACTTAATATATATTTTGTATTGTATTATTGCACTGTTAAGAGAATTCTTATTTATTTTGTGTTAATTTTATTAACTTAAAGCTTTTAAAATATTGCATATTAATAAATAAATTCTTTATGAAAAATATCTTAATTTGGCAAATTCTTAAAAAAAAAACAGGGAAAAGTTAGTCACATGACCCAACCGTATGAAATCTGAAATATATTAATTTGAACATGTGAGGAGCAATTATACTTACATCATAGACCTGCCTTTGGACTTTTCTTTTATTTTCACTATATTTTCTGAATAAATATTTGGAAATCACTGCATAAAGTCGTTCGCATTTGCGTACGTTTTCTGATTCGTTCACATCGGACAATAAGTAAGAAAAAAATGTAAAGGTTAGATTGTTATGTTGCGAGTTTAATTGTCTACATTTCTACGTTTTCTAGAATTAATAAGCAGAATATTATATTACACTTATAACAATAATTGCAGACGGAATATATAACTTGATTTTAATGGAAATTTTCTGTATTGTTACAGTAATTCAAAAATTTTGCCTATTCCTTTGGCTAATTATTATAATATAGTGTTTTCTGAAAGTTTAATTGAAGAATAATTTCGTAATCAATTTAAAAATTAAATACTTATAACTAATTATAGCCAAGCAGGCAAAAATACATATATATTATTAGAACTATTTTTCGATGCATTTTATAACTTTTGAGTGATATTTTCGAAATGGCTGAATCTGCTTCGGTCACAAATAATCAGCACATTTTTTATCAATGGAAATCGAATATTTTTTTGTATCATTCACATCGGTTGAATCGTATTTCGGAAATCGTCGACAAATATTTGTATCCGCACACACGCACGCACATATGCAACCACTTTTTTTAGGTAAGCCAGGATGTTAAGAAACCATAAAATGTAAAGATTTATAAAAAAAAAATATTTTCGATTTTTTGCGATTACTATAACTCAACCAACAAGAAGTTAATGAAAAAAAAATTGAATAAAAAATATGTAAAATAATTATATATATGATAAATATATGAAACACATTATATGAATTTAGAGTTCTGCTGTGTAATTGTTGAGATCAAATTCATCAAGGGAATACATAGATACCTCATTGTAATCCTCCTCTAAGGCCGAGAGACCATTTCGGGTCTCGTTAAATCTGCTCTGTTGCATTCCTTCATTTAAGTACTAGTGCACAAAAGATTTTTTTGCATACATCAGGTCAAATTTTTTGGTCAATTTACCCCAAGCACGTTGAATAGCTGGTAGTATTTGATAACATACACACTGCTCTTTGAATTGACTTGAAATCACCTCCGGGAAGGGCTGTTGGTGGCCTACTATTTATGCCAACTTTATAACCGGTAGGGTACCAATCAACAAATCGGATGCATTTTTTTCTTAAAGAATAGTTATGGCAGTATTTATATCCTTTTGGTATGACATCTCGACGATAGAGCATATAGCAAGCCATATATTTACCTCTTCCTGTATAGCATTTTATCATTTAATTAGTATCGTTAAACAATTCAATTGTGATGTTTTTGTCCTCCATTTTGTCTTTATAAACTTTACCAGCAGAAACAATTGGAGCCTATAATGATAGAGGAAAGTGAATTTTTGGATAGTCTGGAATTCAGCTAAATCAACGTCTAAAACTTTAAATCAAAACTCAAAACAAAGAGAAGCAGTGATTGATGAAACCACTTGGCGAATCAAACGGTTCAAATTAATTACTAACTTGGACTGACAAATATCATAAATAGCTTCATTATCTACAATAAATGCTACATCTGCTGCTGCTGCAATAGTTGCACGTGTAGTAAAAATGGCATTGTAGGTTTCAGCCTTTGAAACCTACGGGGCTTGATATGCTGGTACTTGAAATTTACATTTTTTTTTGGAAAGTGTCATTGGGTCTTTGCATTAACAATTATGAAAACCTAGATCCAGTACCACATCCAATAGAATAAAATACAAAAAACCTTGTTAACCTGTATATTGTTCAGTGAGCCTGCGCAAGCGATCCATAACATTATCTTTGGCATCTCTGTTGATTAAGTAGTGACCGTGAGTGTAGTTATTGGCAGCATTTTCTTTATCCCTTATCAGGTTACTTTTTTCAAACATGTGTCTATATTTTCCTACTAGAACTTCATCCATAACCGCTCTCATTGAAAAATGAGGTATAGCAATTATCTGTTTGCAAATTCTATCTTATACCAGAATCAACTAATATACCACTTGTTTCAATACCGTATTCAAGACAATAGAGTTCCAATGTCGCGTTCACTATTAGGACTCCAGCTTGGCCAACGTGTGTACTAATTGTGAATTATCGTGAATCTACTCGAAATTTTGAAACTCATAAACGAAGGAAACTATTGAACTGAAAAATGCTAAAAATTTTGACATGATTGTTTGATACATATGGGCCTACTTTGTTAATTTTTTTCCGCTTATACTACTGACAGATTTCAAATATGTCAGTAGTAAAACAAATCAATGTAAGCTTGATTGTTTAGCTCGGATGAGTAGTCCTCAAATATAATGTAAAAATAATTAGTTTTTTCGTAATTAATTTAAAGTGTGATAGTACTTAATAGAAATTTACGCAAGATGGAAAACAGTGAACAATTTTGTTTAAAGTGGAAAAACCATCAGTCGACACTGATATCACAGTTCGACTCTTTACTAGAAAATGAATTCTTTGTGGATTGCACCTTAGCAGCTGAGGGAAAATATTTGAGGGCCCACAAAATAATTTTATCTGCTTGTAGCCCATATTTTGAATCCCTGTTGAGGCTTCAATATGACAAACATCCTGTTTTTATTTTAAAGGATGTTAAGTACCAGGAACTGAAGGCAATAATGAATTATATGTACCGAGGCCAAGTGAACATAAGGTTTGATCAAGTAGAAGCATTTTTAAAGGCCGCTGAGATGCTGCAAATTAGAGGCCTCTCAAATAGTGGGACAAATAAAGAGAATCAGCGTGTAACTAGTTCACCTCTTCCTGTTTCTACAAAATCTTTCAGTCCTACTATTAGTGAACCAATAGTCGAACTTCCCCCGCGTGATGATGACGTAGCGGATCAAAATACACCTGCCAATAGGGAAACCTCCTCTAACCCAACTTCTAGGAAACGAAGGAAGAGTAGGAGGTATAGTAATGATGTATCTTCCGTATTACCTGATAATCATGAACTCAGTCATTTAAGTAGTTATACAAAATTTGTCTCTCACCTCAATGAACGTTCAATAAACCGCACCAATGTAACGGATATGACTGAATACTCTTTAGATGTATTCCAGTCACCCTCTAAAGAATTGAATGTTCCTATTATCACAGAAGTACGAACACTAGAAAGTAGTGAACTAATACTTCAACCCACATCCGAATATGCTGATGCAAGATGCAATGACTATATTATAGACCTAACACTTGATGACGACGATATGGATGATATGGTCCAATCACAAGCTGGACCAGGACCCAGTCATGGTGGTGAAGGATCCAGTCAAGATTTTGCTGGATGGTACAATATAGGCGAGGGTAGGACGCAAGATGAAGTGTTCATGGCAGCACAGGACGCAGCGGCAGAACATCGTGACCAGTCACAAGCTGGACCTAGTCATGGTGGTGAAGGATCTAGACGAGGTTTTGCTGGGTGGCAGAACGCAGCGGCAGAACATCGTAACTCACCAGATCTCCTGATTGTTGGCAGTATTGGATCGTCGTTAATAACTAAAACATATCGATAGACCAGGGAGGCTACAAAAGTGATCCACCATTCTTTCAGTATGATA
>NW_020538040.1:17397810-17420380 GCF_003426905.1 Ctenocephalides felis | reverse complement strand
CATCATTTTATAAATTGCTTGTGACTAACAATGTTATTATCGTTAAGGCATATTTTTCATATTTTGTTTTTGGTTTCCATTACACTTAAAGATTAAATAAAATTATTTTAATTGTAAAAAAACAGGTAATTCTTGTTAAATTTTGCAATTTAATTTCAGTTTTCCGACAATTACAACATTAGTTGAATAACCTGTACGTTTAAATAATATAAATCAGAAAAAAATATCATTAAATTTTATAAATTATTTCACCGATTGAGAAGAGTAGTACAAGACCACCAATCAATGTACAAACACTAGTAGCTAGTAATAATTTAAAAATTTAGAAATATATATTTAAGTTTATTAATAATGCTAAAATTAATTTATAAGTTAATTATTCAATAAGAATTTGTAGTAAACAATTGTATGAATGGCATCTGGCCTTATGATGTACGTCAAAAGCCAATAAATAAAATAAAAGACCATTTAGTTCAGATAGTAAAGAAACTATAGTAAGTAATGATATAAAAAAATATCGAAAAACAAACCAAATTATAGAACAACATTTGATTTTATAGAGTGTAAAGACGTGAACAAGAAAAAAAATCGAAAACATGCAAAAAGTGCAAAAAATTAAATGGAATTATTTAAAATCCAAATTCCTTTTACACGTACAAAATGTAGATGAGTACTAAATTATTTTATAATAAACTCATGTTTGTATTTTACACTTCATAAAATATTTTAAAAACACGTAAATAAATTCAGTATTTTTTTTAAATTTGATGCATTTTAAATTATGTTAAATCGACTTGGCAACTTCAAATTTTATATTGAATCTAGTTGTTAATTTTGAAAATGGGCTAACTTAGTTTTTGATACAAAACTAAGATTATTCATCTAATAATTGCGAGAAGTTTATTAGAAACTATAAATTTACCACTTGAGCAGAAAGACTCAAGTCATATGCGTATATTATTAAATTCATTTTTTAAAGTCAACGTCCTAAACGTATATTTTTAAATTAATTAAAACGCAAACTCTTAAATTTCTCTATTTTAAGACAAATGCACTTAGGCCATTTATAGGCCAAAATATACAGACACACTTATACTTGCTTGGATACTCATTACAGATTACAAAAGCCGCCTCGAGGATCACCCAAACTCACTTGCACGAAAGAACTTTCTCACAAAATTATCTATCAGGGCAAGATCGAGAAGGAAATTCATGTTATATCAAAATCTGTCAAATCTTCAAAATCTTTGCCAATGGTCAAAAGATTCTGTATTTTTAAATGTTTAGTTTGGTCCTAGTTTTATGTCTTGTCTTGTCTTGAAAAACTACGTTTTTAGTTAGACAATATCATTAAATTTTAGTACTAATTTGAAATTCTGATGTCACCAACTACCATCAATATTTTTTTAAATGTCTATCTGAAAAAAATTTACAAAGTATTTTATGTATGTAAATACAAAAAGAGTCCACAGAGTATGTTCAAGTCAAGCCTATTATATTATTATAAAAATATTAAATTAGTAGGTATACATTTCATATAATCATAATTATATTCAGTAGTCGTTGTGTAGCTGGCAGTTTATTCGTGTTAAGATAATCAAATTTATGTCCGACATTCGTGAGTTATATTAAATCTGTTTAGAGAAGTGATACGAGCCCACATGGTGGTAGTTTTGGAGTTGGTCACCAAAATAATGGAACAAATAGTAAATGTAACTACTGGTGCATGGCATCGTGGCTTTCGGCAAATTGGTGGAACTTATTGTATCGAAAACTGGGTTTTAAAAAAGCTCCATTTTGCAAACTTTGAGAAAATTAGATTATTGAGAATTTTGAAATTCAAAAAAAAAAAACTTCTATCCCGTACCTTCAGACGACGGTTTTTATAAAACTATTTCTCTAATGAAAATTACACAAAACAAACAAAATTTTAGGAATGTAATGAAAATCACTTCAAATGATCATTTTTTGATTCAGTTAATAAAGGAAGAAATTGTTAACAAAATCAAACTATACATTAATTATTCAAATTTGGTCCAGTCAAATTACCATCGGTCGCAATAATCTCTTTAATATATCAAGAAAAAACTTAAATCAAAGTCGCAGATCAATAAACTTTGTTTAATTTTGATCATTCATATTTTTTTTGATAATTATTAATGTTATTAGAGTTAATAATCATTTTCTAAATTTTATTGAGTGGAATATCCAACAAATGATCACAAAAAATAACATTTTTTTCCACCAATTCTCCATCACTTGTGGCGTAAACTGTATGTGTATACGTAAAAAATAAAAATTAAATATTTTTTATCTAAAAAATAATATGTAATAAACCATCTCCGGGTAACATATTCATATACAAACGAACTCTTACCCTCTCATTATCTGATGGTACGTGATAAAAATTAGTAAACGGCGAATATGGCCAAATAAAAAGCCGACCAGGTTTTTAACCAAGACAAACGGATTTACAAAAAACGAGATATTTATTTATAAAAATATGCAAGAGTAATTATTGTAGTTTTGTGAATTTTACCGGATAAAAGATAGCTTCAAAAGGCGAGCTTTTACATGGTATTTCTGTTAATTTTTTATTATGTGTTCAGTCAAATTTTTGAAAACTATAGTTCAAGTTAAAAATAGATTAATTTACTTTGATATTGCAAATTAATGAAAAACGCATTTTTTTGCTTTTTGCTTGTTTGCAATATATTCTAAACAAAATGCACGTTTTTCTCTAGTCAAAACTAACAGATTTTATTGTGTCTTATTAGTACTTTTGCAACATAATTTTTTGGAGACTTTTTAGTTCAAAACCAAACTGTTAGTTATATTTCCTTTTTCTATTCACTCCAACTAAAATTCTTATGAAATTTTACCGAGAATCACATAGGTTTCTTACGCAAATGGAATTCTTGAACTTCGTATTATATAGGTTTCTTATTGGAAGCTTGGATATGGTTTCTTATTGGAGCCCATTGGATAGGGTTACTTTGCTAATTTTATCGCTATTATGCTATCGTTATAATATCGTTTTTTTGATATTTGTGCGGATTTTAGGTTAGTTTTTCTATCTTAAAACCTGCAAAATACGCCTGACTGCATAGCAATCACATGGCTTTTGTCAATATTTAGTATGGAAAGTTTTTCATAACATAGCCTTGTCATAACATTGGTCTGTTATGTGGCAAAATCGGTCCATAAGTTTCTATAAGGATAAACTGCGTCTGTATAAATAAATAAAAATTTGATGAAAATAAATTAAATGATGAAATTGTCCTCACTCAGTACGTCCTTAATTACGCTTTCCAAATACCTGAAAATAAGCGCCATCTTCTAGTTTCTAATTTGCCATCACTCTTTAAACTCTAATATATTTCGAATTGTGGATGTTGATACAACTTTGGAACATTAGATACTCTTATTTTAATGACTCCTTAAATAATAAATTAATACATTAAATTACTAAATTAATCTCGATTACACAGATGTGTTATAATATATTTATTCCTAAAAATATTTATTTTCCATCCAACTCGCCTGAAATGCATCTTTACTCCCAACACATTTGGGAGTAGAATTCCCTCGTTATTTCGTTCCTTACTGCGCCGTTGTCTTGATGGCATGCGATCAGGCACATATACGTGATCTGAAATTTCATATTTTCTGAAAAATGACACAAAAATATAAAATATATGTGCGTACTATTTACGCCCATTAACCACACCAGAAAAAGATACAAGTAAAGGAATAGTTTTATGAAACAATACTTATAAAACACAATTTGCTTGATGCTTGAAACGTGCAAATGATTCAGGTGCACGACGTGGAGTTGATAATTAAAATAAATTATAGTAATTTTATTCGGTTTATGGTAATACTCATTAATCTTGGAGTTAGTTTGTTGTTTACGTATACACAAAGCCTATGTTACTAGAATCTATAGTTACATTTAAAATTTTTGTTGTATTTAAAAGTACCTAAATACAGTTTTCATTTACAATTTAAAAAAATGAAAAAGAGTGCGCGTAAGGTTCAGACGCGGTTGAAGTTAAACTTCTTTCCTATTGTACGAGATGGCATTTAAATTAAAAATAAACACTTCATATAACAATTTTGAATAGTGTTTATTAGTAATATGGTAACACTCGTGATGCGCATATTTATTAGTGTCAAACATTATACATATTTATATAATGATAAATTATAAATTATATGTTTATAGTACCATTAAAAATATTTATAATGATTGAAAATAATAATGTAAGTAAAGTCACACTTTAGACTTGATCGGTTTGTCATTGTAATTAGCATATAGGACTTGAACCTCTATTAGAGAAATGAAGTAATTGCTGATTAATAAATTCTATAATATTCATTCACACAGAACTTATAACAATCTTGAATTATTTCATTAACACTATTAATGAATAAACTGCATAGATGTCCATTAAGACGTATTATCTGTATATAAATGATACACAGCAACACAAACTATTGTTGTGCTCGATCTCGTGTTTATAGTAATAAATCTGAATATCAATATGTTACTCATTATTTATAAAAATATGCAATTTTGTAATACTTATTAGACATCATAAACGAAAAACATGTACACTTTCTCATACATAGTTCTGAAAAGGATATATCTTCGGCATGTTAAAATAAAGCTGTACTGCTTTAATATTTTTTTAATATCTATAAAAATGCAGAAAATTGTTATGTTAAACAACGCCTAAATAAATATGGTTTCCACAATTTCACTTATCATGTAATTGTGTTTCAAGAACTTCATGTAATTAAAATTAACATACATTCATTGACTGCTTGTTTTTTTTTTTTTAACTATTTCGCTGGCGATACAGTCTCATTTTTTAAGCAACTGTAATATCTGTCTTTCCTATAAAAATAATTTTCATTTCAATAACCTCAACAATATATAGTAATCACGAATAATACAAATTACTTCAATAAACTAATAAATTGTAGCCTTATTTATATTTTGTTTCAGATCTCAAAATTTAGAAATGGTTATAATTATTATTTAGCACCCAACATATAACTTATCACCTTATGGGTTTACTTTCATTGCCTTTTTGCTGATTTTTGATATTTTTGGTTTGTTGTGCATGTGATCATATGTATTCAATATTTTAAGTTACTTTTGATGAAGATCTAATTTTCAAACAATTTGGTATTTGAAATAAACTCACTATAATTCTTTTTTACAGATATGCTGGCTATGAAAGAAAGGATTCTGTAATGACATCAAAAACCCCAATCACAATTTGAGCAACAGTTTTGTTCATCAAAAATTTTTTTCGAAAAACTTTTCTAAAATTTTGGCACAATGGTATGGAAAGTGAGGAAAATGATGACAGTTCTGGCGATGAAAGAAGGGATTCTGCAACATCAAAGAACCAATTACTGTTTGAACTACATTTTGTTCATGAAAAAAAGTTCTCGGAAAAACTTTATGAAAATTTACGGGATGATGGTGTAGAAAGTGAGGCAAATGATGACTAAAGTTGTGAATAAAGTTAGTGGTTTTAAGGCAAAAAATTTGCCAGTTGTCTCTAAATAATGTTTCCTCGAAAACTTACACCAAGTGACTCTTTTCGTTTTGTGTTCGATATTTTTGAATAAATGTTTTTCGCTATTTTTAGTGCTTGTCTGTCGTTTTTAGTGCTTATGTATAGCTTTAGTGCTTGTTTATTGCTTTAGTGCTTGTTTATTGCTTTAGTGCTTGTTTATTAACTTCCCGTAGGGTAAGTTATAGTAATCGCAAAAAAATCGAAAATGAAAATTTTTATATATCTTTACGTTTCAGAGGTTTCTGAACATTTTGGCATACCTTAGAAAAAATGGATGTATGTGTGTGTGTGTGTGTGTGTGTATGTGTGTGTGTATGTGTGTGTGTATGTGTGTGTGTATGTGTGTGTGTATGTGTGTGTGTATGTATGTACGTGTGTGTATGTATGTGCGGATACAAATTTTCGTCGACGATTTCGGGAACACGGATCAACCGATTTGAATAATTCAAAAAACATTCGATTCGTATTGATAAGGAGACGTGCTGATTAGTTTTTGGCGAAGGCAGGTCTAGCCGTTCCGGAGATACGGGGCAAAAAGTGCCGAAAACGGTAACTCAGTTTCTAAGAGAACGGAGCGTCCGATTTTAATAATTCAAAAAACATTTTACTTGTATTGACAAGATAAAGAATTGATCAAATTTTCATAAAGGCAGGTCTAGCGGTTTCGGAGATCTAAGGAAAAAAGTAAAAAAAAATGCCATTTGGCGGTCAAAAATGATCATTAGACATATGCACATCGAATTTTCAGATATTTTATAGAGATTTTAACAATAAGTATAAATTTTGTTTATTTTTCTATGGGTTCCGTATCAATGTTTACCCGCTAGACAGCGACGCCGCGCTTACGCGCTTTATATTTTGTATCTATGCAGTTAAAGCAGTACGATTGCTTTGAAAAACAAGTTCAGATTTTCCAAAATATGTCAAAATGAAGAAAACATTTTTTTTTTCAAAAAAAAATTTTTTTAAAAAAATTTTTTCTAAAAAAAAATTTTTTAAAAAAAATTTTTTTCAAAAAAAAGTAATTTTTTGTCCAATTTATAGTTTCTCAAAAATCTTATTTTTTCGAAGTAAATTTTTTTCAAAAATGTTAATCGTTTTTACAAAAAATAATAATTTTTGGTACGGGAAGTTCCAGCAATTTGCCTTAAGGCACGATGCCCTAATTGCCTTAAGACAGAATTCCACTTACAGCTAGTTGCTTTAGTGCTTGTTTATTGCTTTAGTACTTTTTTAGTGTTTTGTGTTCATTTAGTGCTTTAGTGTTCATTTAGTGCAGTGTTGTAGTGCATGACGAGAGTTGCAGTGTTCCTGAATCCTGATAAGCTCTCTTCTGGAAATCGAGAGGTAACTTATAAATTTTCTAAAAAAATATCAGATGCAATCAATACTTGTGATGGTAAATTTTACAAATATATTTCCATTTCAGACAACAAATTGGTAATCGAGATGTTCCAGAAGAATCGGTGAATATTAAAAATGGTAAGTGATTTTGATTTCTAAGCATGCTTTTGGTGGTACGATCACATAAATCGTCTTGTTGCATTTCCACAAATTTAATAAATGATTATATCAAATTTTTGAAAATGTTGTTGAGTAACTTGATTCGTATTAGTTGTTTAGCTATAAAACCACGTGAATGCAATTAGATGATTATAGGAAAAACGACGGTCAAAGTTAGGGATACAGGCTTAGGGCATACGACCTTATTTATCAGTTATTAGGGATTCTGATCGTACCATATTTATTAACTTGCACCTTTCTTCCAGCAGTGTTAAAACTTAAATAAAATTTTAAAATAAAAGTGAGTGTAGTGTTCCTAAAATCACGTAAAATAATAATTTAAAATTAAGTGTTACTTAAATTAATTATCTTTAATTTCGCGTAAAACAAAGTGTATGTGTGTGTGTGTCCCAATGCTAAATAGCGAAGAAATGTTGGCAGCCTTGATGTACGAGGTGAGAATTCTATTATTTTTGATAAAATTTAAGTTGTTTTGTCTTATGGTGTGTGGATGTTTTTTGGTTTCAGAAATCATTTACAATTCTTGTAATTTCAACAAAGAAGATTTCAAAAAGTTTTTCTAAAATTTGAGTCTGCCATGCAATTTAATGGTGCAACAAAATTTATTCAAATACCAAATCTCCAATAAGTGTTACTTTTAAATAACAAATAGCATTAATATATCTGAATCCTAAAGATCCATTTTTAATAAGATGTGGGATTTGATCTCTGGTGTATTTTCGTCAATCTATCATATCTCAGGGTGACAACAGAACACAATGAGTAGTATGTGTATAGAGATATTTATGAGAATATGTATATGAGTTTGAGTTTCCTGTTGGAAAATCTGAGAGAACTTATCTAACCATTTTCATTCGTTGTCATCTGAAATCTGCTCGGGCCATTTCTTTTCGTCGAATGTATATTATTCCCTTTTGACAGAGTCGAATTTGCAGGAAAAGTTGTATATTGGGTCATACTTGGAAAATTATGATAAATAGTAACCAGTTTTTAGTATTTTATCGAAATTTGCAATAGGAAAATAATTAAATATATAAAAAGATACTTTCACCTATAAAAATATATATTAAATTTCGTTGATTATAAAACTTTACAAAATGTCACAATTTTTTTTTCTCAAATTCACGAACTAGTTGGTATTCGTATTTTGCCTTAAGGCAAGTTACATGAAGTTTTCGATATGTGTAAACAATCGACTTAATCAATAAAAAATAAATTAATTTATGAGTGATTAAAAGTATTCCGAGTGGATTTATTACACATAACTGAAAACGAAGGAACACGTAAACTCGGAGTATTTTATAAAAGCAAATTTTCAAAAATCAATAATTTTTATAATTGAACCAGTTTCCGTTGGACTTTAATGGTTTAGTATGTTACTAAAGACCAAGTACTCTATTGTTATACCAAATAAATCGTCTAATTTCAATTTTAACAAACGTCAAAAAAACTACTCATTTTCTCAAACTTTGATGAATTTTTAAAATTAAACTACTTGTCGTAAGGCCGTAATATTTTTGTAAGTTCTATAAGACCATGATATATCGCTAAAAAAAGTTCCAAAAAAACCGGCTTAATTTTTTTTTCAACAGTTAATTACAAGAAAACGGCTCGGTAGATTTTCACCTAAACCCAATCAGTATCATTCCTATCTAATATCTTTCGAACAGTTTTTGATTTTTTAAAATCGATTCGGTAGTTTGAGCTTAAATGTGGACGAAAAGTTTAACACTTTTTCCCAAATTACAAAGAAACGGCTTGGCAGATCGTTGCACGAAGCCGACAAACGATACTCTTCATTGAGATACATGAAATGGCTTTCAAATTTCTGAAATCGGTTCAGTCGTCTTTGAGTAAACGTCGATCAAAGGTCTAATTTGGACAAATGCCAAAAAACGATTCTAATTTTTGCAAACTTTGACGTTAAACTTTGAAGTTAAACGAGTTGTCGTAGGGCCGAAATATTTTAGTATGATCTATAAGACTATGGTATCTATCGTCAAAAAAACATGTTTTTTTTTAAACATAAAGTCGTCGCGGAAATATAGACACTCATTGTAGATCTATAAAATGACAATAATCTATAAAATTACAATATTTATAACGAATATTCAAGAATATTGAGAACAATTGTCCTTAATCATTGATTCATTTTTAATTATTGATGGTGATTATTGATTAGTGATTAGTAAGGGAAGTTCCAACAAATTGTCTTAAAACACAATGCCATGCACCACTAGTGAACTACTAATTCATATTATTTTATCCATTTCACCTCTGTCGGCTTTTGTACGACTTGTATTTACATTTCGAGACATTTTTGCATTTTACAAAATAGACGAGCTCTATAAATATGAACGCGTCGAGTGTCGTCTGTCGGACGGTCGGTCGGACGGTTTGACTGCTCTGGGGTGGTGACTTGATGAAATATACAGTTATATATCTTTTGTCATTAATCTTTACTAGAGCAGAGACCGCATTTTTTTCTATTTTTTTACTTTTATTTTTACGATGTTTTTTACTCTTTTTCCGAAGCTCTGCGTGTTGTGATTCGCGCGCTACGTCCGAGGGTGGAGAGATATCTACGAGAAATGAGGTGTATTAAAATACTATTTTATAATGGATTTTTGAATATGGAAATGGTTATTAATTATGGAATTGTTATATAAAATTACTCTTGCGACTTAAAAATTTGACACCAAAAAGCATTTTTATTTTAACATTTTCGCTACGAGAGCGTTTTCCGCGTTTTCAGATATATTTCAGATATATTTATCATTATCAATAAAAATGTGTAGCATAGTTTAAAATTACGCTTCTAATGAACTAGAAATTACAATAAACTAGAATTCAAATAAACTAGAATTCAAATAGTTTAACTGATCGTGATAAATTGAAGCAAAGACCGCCGACACAGAACATGTCGTCCATAGACGACATCCGTACACACATGTCATATGGATGTCGTCCATGGACGACATTCGTAGCAAAAGGGTTCATCATTACTCACAAACTAAAACAATCTAAATCTAAATGTTATATTAACGTGTACTTATTTTCAATTAGTTTTAAGTATTACTTGAAGGTAGCAAAAGAGAGTTGTCAAAATTTATCAAAATTTTTAGAATTAGATGAGATTTGTTAAATATAAGGAAACTAGTGGTAGATGGCGTTGTGCATTTAGACAATTTGCTACCAAAAAATTTTTTTTTTTTTAAAAAGATTCATTTTATTTTAGAACTTTAAGAAAATAGATTCCTCAGTTTTAAAATTCTTAAAGATTTTTTTGTAAAATTTTAATTTTTTTTGTAATATTTTAAAAATTGTCAACTTTTCTACACAAAAATTCATCAGTTCTTCATTTCATTAATACGAACAAAATGTTTTTTGAATCATTCAAATCGGACGCTCCGTTCTCTCAAAAATTAAATTACCATTTTTTCACTTTTTGCCTCGCATCTTCGAACGGCTGCACCTGCCTGCAATGCAATTCTATCTTCTTTTTATAGTTGAAAATCCGTTTTTCTCCTATAAGCAATAGTAGTGTTCTACCCATTGATAGTGTGTGCATTAATTCTAGATAAATATTATAATAGAGTTTCGGGATCCATTTCATGTTATATTTTAATGCAATAAAACCTAATACTGCAAGTATATATAATACAAAATGCAATATTATCTTTTTTCGATACTTTGAAAATCTGTTCATTGGATAGTGTGACAATTCGTTTATGTCTAAGTCAAATTCACCTACAAATAAAAAGTTATTTATTTTATTATTTAATTCAGATTATGATTTAGTGTATGTAAAATGAAAAAAATTTCATAAAGTTTCATCTAAATTTGTTTTATACAATTTCTAACTTAAATGCAATATTATCTTTTTCTGATATTTTGAAATCCATTACCCTTCTCAATCAGCAGTAGTTCTGACCATTGAATAGTGTGTGTATTAGACCTAGACTAATATTATGATAGAGTTTTGCGTTCGTATTTGCTCTCGGTCCTGATTGCCAATATCGTCCGTCTGGTAGGCCGTTCGGACCGTCATAAAACGCAGATTACAACAGGACTTAAGACGCCATTACACGTAGACGAAATTACATACAAATTGCACTGTGGAAATAGATCGATATTAGGGACTGATATCGCAGGTCAGGCAATTATTGGCAGAAATGTACACATTTGTTCTGCTTGGTTTTGTTAGAACAAGCAATTTTTGTGTATATGCGTGTCACAAATGAGATAAGATACTCAGGAATTTAAAACAAATTGACTACACATCCAAGTTGCCTGGCCAGAAAGTTGTTAGACCAACCTTGTAACAGAAGAATTAACCAGTTGACTCTCGACTAAAGTATTGTAGGCCTACGAAAAGTAGTTTAAATATAAATAAAAAAATAAATCTGACAGACTCTATTAGCAAACATTGATCTTTTACTCATTTATTAACTCTAATAACTCTCAATTATACTCTTAGTCTCTATATGTAATCTTCATATTCACTGGTCACTATATATTAATTAGTCTTTTGTTAATATATAACTTTCCATATGGTACGTTAAAGTAATTGCAAAAAGCCAAAATGAAAATTTGTATATATCTTCACGTTTCAGAGGTTTCTGAACATTTTGGCATACCTTAGAAAAAATAGGTGTATGTTTATGTGTATGTATGTAGTGCGAATACATTTTTTGTCGACGATTTCGAGAACACGGATCACCGATTTGAATGATTTTAAAAACATTCGATTCCCATTAATGAGAAGACGTGCTGATTAGTTTTTGAACAAGTCAGGTCCAGCCGTTACGAAGATATGATGTAAAAACTGCAAAAAATGGTAATTCAGTTTTTTAGAGAACGGAGCGTCCAATTTCAATAATTCAAAAAACTATTTACTTGTATTAGAAAAATGGACTGATTACATTTTTGGAAACCAGGTCCAGCGGTTTCGAAAATCCAGTAAAACAATGCCAGTTGGCGATCAAAACTGATCATTAGAAATATGTACATCAAATTATTAGATATTTAGTACGTAAAAATTTTACACTTCTATGGGTTACGTATCAACATTTATAACGTTAGACTTCAACGCGGCGCTTACGAGCTTTGACATTTTGTCTCTAATACGGCTACATTTCAAAATTCTCATAAATCTATCTTTTTAGAAGCTTTCAAAAAAATTTAAAGTTTTTATAAATTTTAAATTACGGTACGCGAAGTTCCTGCAATTTGTCAATTGCACGATGTCATGTACCTATATATCATACAATAGAACAAGGCTAACTTTTTATAACTAACATTCGACTATCCTGCTAAATTTTTGTTCTTGAGAAAATGTGTAGTTATCATATTCTTTCATCTTTGCTATGCATGCATGTCCCACATTCACACCATTTCGTTCCAGAGTTTCCATGGTCACTCATCTTTCAGCATGATAAATTTCAAAACTTTCATATCAGTTTTTGTTGAACTTTGTTAGATTTGATGTCTCTGATCCATAAATAGTAAATTATGTATTTTTATATTTAACACAATTATCGGCAAAAACTATATTTTTCTTCCAAGAAAACTGATATTGCTCCTCCTGGTTGCTCCAGTGGTCGTATGTCGGCGTTCGGTCTGTGAACTCTCGGTACGTGATTGTGTCCCAATTTATGTTCCCGTGGCCGCAATAAAAGTAAATGCTTTTCTCCTTCGACCGATACAAAACAAGCGGGAGACGGCGAAAAAGTTTCCAGATAGACGCAGTCGAGACACGAGAGCAACTAGCTGTAAGTGGAATTCTGTCTTAAGGCAATTAAGGCATCGTGCCTTAAGGCAAATTGCTGGAACTTCCCGTACCAAAAATTATTTTTTTTTTAAAAAACGATTAACAATTTTGAAAAAATTTTACTTCGAAAAAATAAGATTTTTGAAAAACTATAAATTGGACAAAAAATTACTTTTTTTTTGAAAAAAAATTTTTTTTTCGAAAAAAATTTTTTTTTATTTTTTTTTTTGAAAAAAAAAATATTTTCCTTATTGTGACATATTTTGAAAGATCTAAACTTTTTTTCAAAGCAATCGTACTGCTTTAACTGCATAAAGACGAATTATCAAAGAGCGTAAAGCGCCACGTCGCCGCCTAACGCGTAAACACTGGTACGGAACCCATAGGACTGTAAACCAAATTCATACTTATTGTTAAAATCTCTATAAAATATCTGATAATTTGATGTGCATATGTCTAATGATCATTTTTGGCCGCCAAATGGCATTTTTTTTTACTTTTTTCATTTGATCTCCGAAACCGTTAGACCTGCTTTCATGAAAATTTTATCAATTCTTCATCTTGTCAATACAAGTAAAATGTTTTTTGAATTATTCAAATCGGACGCTCCGTTCTCTTAAAAACTGAGTTACCGTTTTCGGCACTTTTTGCCCCGTATCTTTGGAACGGCTAGACCTGCCTTCGCCAAAAACTAATCAGCACGTCTCCTTATCAATACGAATCGAATGTTTTTTGAATTATTCAAATCGGTTTATCCGTGTACCCGAAATCGTCGACGAAAATTTGTATCCGCACATACATACACACACGTACATACATACACACACACATACACACACACATACACACACACATACACACACACATACACACACACACACACACACACACACACACACACATACATCCATTTTTTCTAAAGTATGCCAAAATATTCAGAAACCTTTGAAACGTCGAGAAATGCAAAAATTTTCATTTTCGATTTTTTTGCGATTACTATAACTTACCCTACGGGAAGTTAAAAAGTACTCAAACTATATGATTTTCTAGATTAGGAATTATTGTTGTAATCGGGACTACTTTGCTGATAATTCATCCGAAAAAGATGAGATAGATTTTTATTTAAGAAATCAGAGCGGGACAAAGCCTTTGTAACTGATCGTCAATAATCTTTCTTTCTTTCTGGTCATTTTTTTCAATACACATGTAAAATAAACACATAACTCTACATTTTTACCTTCTTGCCATAAACTTCAGTTTCATAAAATTATTATAGTAATTACATAATTTTTTATCTCGATTGAGATTTTTTGAGAACTAAAATTTACATATAGTTATTTCGTCAAATGTTGTTCAACTCTAACTCCTATTTTTTAATGTATTGAATTAATTTTCTTAATTTTTTAAAATTTATATTTATATACGTTTTTTGTTCATTATCTTCAATGATATATATTTAGATTATTATTACTTTTGTTGCACTACCTAATAATTAAGCTGCATAGAATTGATTGAGTATTGTAACTATTATTCTGTGAAATCTCCTTAAAGTTAAATTTCAAATAGTTGTTATTTTGCCACCAGGCTGTTACTTTTTAACCCACAATGAGTAACATTGAATATATCTGTAATGATTAATTAGCTGGGAATTGAACTGATTCAAATTGTTGCAATGTATTTTGTGTTGTTTTCATAGTAGTTACAAGTCAAACTAGACCTATGTTACAAAACGCACCTTTTGGAATATTTTGGATCATTTTTTTTTTATATTATTTGTTTATAATGCTGAATTGAAAATACATGTAATTAAATTTTTCATGTCATGTGGAAATAATAGATAAAACTTATTTTGCCAACTAATTTTACGTAGAACAGCTCAACCACCAATATTACTATTTAAATATTTACTATTTCCCCTTTTAACTACATGTATTAAAACGCCATTTTTGATGAAATTGTTAATTATATGTAGAAGACAGCAACGCATGATCGGCTACAGCTAGTTGTGAAATAAAGCATGTATTTATATCTATAATTGATATTTTGTTTGCAAAGAGCTTTAAGTTGAGTAGAATAGAAATAATGAATCACGTAGTTGAATGGTCAAAGGATGTTAAATATATAGTAATGACCTTAGGCTATAGGCTCAGTTTTACCAAACATACCAACTTTGTTGAGTCACAACAGCTCGCTGAGCGTGAAGAACAAGCGGACACTTTACTTGAAATTAATTCGACCAGTACTGCTGTACGCCGCTGCAGCCTTCTACAAACTGTACAAAACAAAGCTTTACGATTAGTACTTAACAAATTAAGAGATCCACTGTCGAGACAACTGGCTAACGTATCGTCAATACTCGACCAAATAAAGAATCTCACTAGAAATTTTTACCTCAAATGTAGGGTTTACCCCAATAGTAACATCCATGAAACAAATTTCAGAAAAGTATAATACCCTAAAGTAGAAAAATAAGTGCTCAGTTATATTGCAATATACCCTACATAATATAATAAAACATATTTGAATCTTGAAAAAAAAATCTAAACGATTTCAATAATTTAATTAATTCTATTTATTATTAATTCTATATATTTCCACATATTTTTCGATGATTTCGATTTGTCATCTTGATTTTTAATTATGTATCGTAATTGAAATGATTATCTATCGTATCTACCTGTCTACCATCTTCAAATCCTTCGATGCGTGCTATCCGCCTAGATTACGAGTCAGCGAACCGTCCAGCGCACATGAATGATGTGCCCGTGCCTATGCATCGGGAGCATATTATGAAGTCGGGACGTTCGCCTTTTTGCTTTACGACACTCCCGGGGACAATATCTCAGATAATAACTTTTAAAAGTATATAAAAGCTTTACATCTTCTTAACTTATTGCTCTGATATACTTGCAAGTAGAATATATATATATATATATATATATATATATACTTCGATTAAGTCGTAATGCTTGAATATACACAGATTTTATGCATTTTAACTAAGGTGACCATATTTTCTCAAGTCAAAACCGGGATGGTAATTTTTAGCTATGCTAATCTTGGACGGGGGCGAGGGGGCGTATGCTAAAAATTTTAATAATTTAAAAATATACTACTACAAATACTAGTTAAAAATGCAATGAAAATTCGTGTTTTTAAATGAGTTTTTTTTAATAGGAATTAACGTTAACGTTAACTGCAATGTCACCCGTATGTTAAAAATCTGAGCCAGAAAAAACCCTCTATTATTTAATATTGTTTTTTTGACATTTGTACGGTTTCTGGGTTATGTTTTCTATCTGACAACCTGAGAAAATCGCCGGACTAAGAACTTTATTATTTTAATATACATTATACTCCATCTTACATCTGGATTTATGGACAACTTCCAAACTTATTATAAAATTTTGTTCAATTTTGTTTCTTACAAATTATTTACAAATAATTAGCACTTATTACAGGCAGTCAACAAAAATTTTTTCCATAATTTTTGCTAATTTTCATAAAATTGAAAATAAAGGTTCAAAATTATGAACGTGATAGGATATTTTAATCGACTTATTTTATATAAGCATATTAGGGGACGTCCATTAATCACGTGATCTATTTTTTAAAAATTTTTGAAACATCCCTCCACCCCCTTGGTGATACTTTGTGATACTTAGAATTAACCCCCTCTCTTCAACCAAACATTACGTGTATTTTTAGTTACGTAAAATTTTCCGATTAAATTTGCAAAATTTACAAAAAAAAAAACGCAAATTTTTTTTTTTTAAATCTAGGTAAAAATTAAATAGACGTGATATCTCACTAGACCCCTCCCTCCCTAACGTGATTTTTTGTAATTTTTTGTCAAACCACCCCTCCCCCTAAAAGCTTCACCTAGAATCTTTCAATATGAGCCTTATTTTTTTTTTCTTAATTTTTGCTTTTTCACTTACAACTTTTTTTACTTATAATTAACTGTTATGACTTATTAAAAGATATTTATAATAAATTAAAAGTCAATACTAAAATTTACTGGTATGGATGAAATGCTCTTATATTGATTATTCTATCTTAACATATGTTATTAGGACCTTAATTTAGGACTAATAGGACCTGCCTTTAAGTACATTAAGTACAATACTGTCAAAAAATGTCATATATTAGCTGTGCATTCCTGCGTTTTACACATAAACTGCAACGTCACTCGTATGTTACAGAGCTATATCAGAAACACACTGTTATCTAACATCGTTTTTTTGACATTTGTGCGCCTTTTGGGTTATGTTTTCTATCAGACAACCTGAGAAATTCGCCTGACTGCACATCAACCGCATGGTTTTTGTCAATATTAGTATGGAAAGTTTTGCATAACATGACCGTGCCATGACATTTTTCTGTTCTACGGTCTCTGAATCTAAACTTTTATTATTTCGCATTAATTTCATCCAAAGCAAGCAATTTTTAATGAGCCAATGTTCTTTCCAAAACGTCTACTAAATTCGCACTAAATCTTTCCTCCACATCCATTACCAGTATAATATCCATTAAGCTATAATATCTTTATAAGTAAAAGTGCATTAGCAATTAAAATCCATCTTCGAATACAGAACCCATATGCCGTATCATAAGTGGCCAGTGATATATTATTTGGCAATACATTTCTTAGTCGAAACGAAACAAAAGTCTGGCAAAGATATCGAGTGCTTAGCTGTCGGAGAGTTAGTGAATTATTTCGGCAAAAAGATATTTTATCGATTTCAGGAGAGTAAATGCTACATTTTATTACAGAATGAATTAGTGAAGTTTCAGAGATCAATATGATGTTTGGTGCAGGAAGGAATTAAATTTTATTCAGGTAATAGGATATATTTTAATAACCAACGTTTGCAATAGAGATATTGATTTCTTTTGTAGCAACCTATAAGATTTTTTAAAAATTTTATCCATGAATGTTATCAGATTATTTTGTTAGTCTATTATTTTTATTTTATATAATTGCTTATATCATTACAGCAATTGGTGAATATTTCTTGGAATTGGGCAATAGTTAACACCATACTTTAATAGTAAACTCGCAATGATTTTATTTTGATACATCTGAATAAAGTAGTATAGTTTTTTTTTAAATTTTGCTATAATTATAATTATTATATAATATAATATTATTTATAATTCTCCTCTAACTTTAATTTGATTAATAATGAAATTGATATTCACAACACTTCACCTAATCAAATAATCTCCACCTGTACAAGTTAACCTTTTTATTTTCTTTTCAAATATCTCATTATTTTATCTTATTCTGTATATAATAATATTGTAACATTCTGCATTGTATGTAATTTTATGTTAATCATTTTATGTTAATAACTATATATTGTAATTTTATATATATTTTAATTGTTATTCATTATATAAAATAATTGTATATTTGAGTTCTGTTGCAAGAAATCTGTGGGCTATGTATTTAAAAATAAATAAATAATAATAGCATTTGACAAATTATTTTTTTCAACACCTAGTATACAAAAAACTTATCTACAAAAATTTACCATACAAGTAGTATAGTTAAAATATTAAGTATATAATTATTTGCATCAAAATATTGAACCTGATGTAAGAACTTGCATCAGTTGTTTTTATCATGAGACATAATTAATATGATTTATCTTAGAAACCATAAGTTTATCGCTCGTTTTATAAGATATTACTAATCTGAAATAATATTTTATTTTATGACTATGAAATTTATAGTCAAATAGATGTCGTCCATAGACGACATTTGTAGCAAAACTTTCAATTTTTTACTATCCAAATAGATTTTGTTACATTTCTAGCTAAAATTATGAATTATAAACTTATTGATGAAAATTTGAATAAAAGTTAAAGTGAAATATTAGTAATATTGACCCTTCTTGCTACAAATGTCGTCCATGGACGACATTCACTTGACTTCCTCTGTTGTATGCAGACGATTCAGAATGATCTAAAACGTCGAAAAACCATAAAATCAGCAAATTGAATTACCGGGCCATGATATAAAAATAAAATTTAAATTTTAAGGAAAGTTCAATTAACAGATTTTCCATGAAATTATCATTGGCCATAATTAAGCATAAAAAAACTTTGATTTTACTACATTAATTTTATAAATTAAATTTCAATTTTCTTCAAATATCAATTGTAATAAGATTTTAATATCAAATCGTAATAGTAATTGTTATTATCAATTAGTTATTAAATTTTAACATTTATTCATGCAACAGGAAGCCTATTATTTGGTTTAAGGTGCAAAATTAAATTTATCTTTTTATAAAATTATATTAACCGTTTATTAAAACTTTCATAGATGAATTACGTTTGCCTCCAATGGCTAGCAACCACTGGTTCCAGGTTCAATACTTCCTTTGGCCAGGTTGTGATATCAAGCAGTAGTGATATCAGATTTTCACTTGAGATTTGGGGTATGGCTGCAATTTATATCACTTACTAATCTCTCTAATATAATTATGAAATGCATGTAATGTAATCGGAAAATCTATCATTTGGCTCAAAGTGCAAAATTATATTTATCCCTAGTTTATTAAATATTTTATAATATTTATAATATGATTTTAAATATTTTATAATATGAACTACCAATATCTTCATGGGTTATCATTCACACGTTCCTACCTACCGATAAGTAGTGATAACACGTTTTTGCATATGCAAGTGCATATTACATTTTGGACTATTGTTGCAATTTATATTCACACTATAAAATATATTAGAAAATTACCTACTGACAATGTGATCAGAAAGACCATAGACAACTACTGGGGTGCCTTCTAAACAAATTAGGTTTAGGAATATACATGCCAACCGACTATAGTATACATATTTCTTTACTAATATTACTCTAATACATATAATAATTGCTGTTCAAATATAAAAGAATAAAAAATATAAAATATCATGAGAATTGTTTTCTTATAATATGGAGTTATTGTCAGAACCTCGATTGATTCTCGCCGTTGTTCATTCCCCATCAACCCTTAACTGTTTACATATCCTTTCAATAAATCATAATGATATAGTGTAGCGTTAATTCATCCCTTGCACCTCACGAATTGTATTTGACAAGTTTTCGAAACATTTTCCCTCGCTTTTCCTACCGATTTGATTCATTGCCATTTTCTCAAGTGCTTTGCCACCTCCGAGAGCGAATCGAACCTATACCTACTCTATATCTCTCGTCTTGCCGATATGATTTATCACCGACATAACATAGAATAAGAGAATTATTCTTCTAGATTATTTCGATAATATACACACACGTGGATGAGGAGAATGAAATTTAGTCGAAGAGCTATGGGTGAAATAAATTAGTGAGCTAAGGTTGATTAAGATGTATTTCCTTAGGAAATAAAGCTATAATATTAGTTGGCTTATGATCAATAAATACTCATTAACTTTTCGCAAAAAAATTGAAAATGAAAATTTTTTATATCTTTAAGTTTCAAAGGTTTCTGAACATTTTGGCATACCTATAGAAAGAAAGGATGTCTTTGTGTGTGTGTGTGTGTGGATACAAATTTTCGTCGACGATTTTGCGAACACGGATCAACCGATTTGAATCAGTCAAAAAACATTCCATTCCTACTGATAAGGAGACGTGCTGATTAGTTTTAGGTAAAGGCAGGTCCAGCCCTTTTGGAGATACGGAGCAAAAAGAACCAAAAATAGTTGTTCAGTTTTTTAAGATAACGAAGCGTCCGATTTAAATAATTCAAAAAACATTTACATTGTATTGACGAAATGAGCAACTGGTAAAATTTTCGTAAAGGCAGGTCCAGCGTCTCCGGAGATCTAAAAAAAAAGTAAAAACAATGCCATTTGGCAGTCAAAAACATTAGATATATTTACATCGTATTATCAGATATTTTATAAATATTATGATAATAAGTATAAATTTTGTATACATTTATGTGGGTCCCGTTCCAATGTTTACACGTTAGACGACCACGCGGCGCTCACGCGCTTTGGTACTTAGAAAAATAATAAAAATTCTCAAAAAAAATTCAAGAAAGTCAAAATATAAAAAAAATCAAACTAGCTGTAAGTGGAATTCTGTCTTAAGGCAATTAAGGCATCGCGCCTTAAGGCAAATTGCTGGAACTTTCCGTACCAAAAATTATTATTTTTTCAAAAACAATGAACATTTTTGAAAAATACTTACTTATGGTTAAAATCTCTATAAAATATCTGATAATTTGATGTGCATATGTCTAATGATCATTTTTAACCGCCAGATGGCGTTTTTTTACTTTATTAGATCTCCGAAACCGCTAGACCTGCTTTCATTAAAATGTGATCAGTTCTTCACCTTGTTAATACAAGTAAAATGTTTTTTGAATTATTGAATGATCTGTCTTTTCCAAAAACTAATCAGCACGTCTCCTTATCAATACAAATCGAATGTTTTGAATTATTCAAATCGCTTTATCCGTGTTCCCGAAATCGTCGACGAAAATTTGTATCCGCACACACATGCATACACACACGCACACACACATATACATCCATTTTTTCTAAGGTATGCCAAAATGTTGAGAAGGTTTTGAAACGTAAAAATATATAAAAATTTTCATTTTCGATTTTTACGTTAGACGACTATGCGGCGCTCACGCGCTTTGATATTTCGACTCAAAATCAGCTATGCAGCGCGATTTCTCAAAAATTCGATTTTTTAAAAGTTTCGCAAAGTTTTTTTTTAATAATTTAGTTTTCGGTACGGGAAGTTCAAGCAATTTGCTTTAAGGCACGATGCCATGCACCACTAGTTGAATCTTCATTTAGTTGGCTTATGATCAACAATGACTGATATTTTATTTTTTGTTATTGAAATAAATATTTTTACGTTTATCAAACTGCACTTTAGGAATGATTAAGGTGGCATTTCAATTAGTCGTATCACCTATAGACTTAGTCGTACCTCCTGCTTGCTTTAAAAAACTATATAGAATTTAATATAGTATCAACTTTCCCAACTTCCTAGTTAACAATTCGAATATAATGATTAAAATAGTACTTAAATAATATAGGAACAAATTCTGCGGTAATAAAAATTTAAAATATTTGCTGTGTGATCAGGCGTATTTTACATATGAACATATCTAATATAAATGTAATCGTAACTGATCTTATATATGAATTTACAACATACGGTTTTATGTGTAAAACGCCTGATCTTATAGCAAATAGAAAGCTTTTTAATTGCCGACAAAGGATAAGGTGGCGTTGCTATAACAACGCCATGTTATTGGCTGTGTTACCGCAGAATTGGCCTTAGAATTTTAAGAAGTAACCAATAGCAAATGTACTTATTAAGTCTTTGTGTGTTAAGAATGAGATGGAATTTTTTTGCCAGGTGGAAATTTTCAATTTGTGAATAAACCTTGGGATGTAGAATTTATCCTTCATTGTTCGATTTTTTTTTTAAAAAAAGTCAATGAAACGCTCTTTATTAAACAGATACGAGTAATGTTAGATCAATTTAATAAATTGATTTGTCCTCAAGTGCCAAAAATTGTATTTCCATAAATTTAATCAATTTATCATTTTGTCAATATAAGCAAAATGTTTTTTTGAATCATTCAAAACGGACGCTGCGTCCTCTTAAAAGCTGAATTACCGTTTTTTTACA
>NW_020538040.1:17303732-17396810 GCF_003426905.1 Ctenocephalides felis | reverse complement strand
GACAAGAGATATAGAGTAGGTATAGGTTCGATTCGCTCTCGGAGGTGGCAAAGCACTTGAGAAAATGGCAATGAATCAAATCGGTAGGAAAGCGAGGGAAAAGTTTCGAAAACGTGTCAAATACAATTCGTGAGGTGCAAGGGATGAATTAACGCTACACTATATCATTATGATTTATTGAAAGGATATGTAAACAGTTAAGGGTTGATGGGGAATGAACAACGGCGAGAATCAATCGAGGTTTGACAATAACTCCATATTATAAGAAAACAATTCTCATGATATTTTATATTTTTATTCTTTTATATTTGAACAGCAATTATTATATGTATTAGAGTAATATTAGTAAAGAAATATGTATACTATAGTCGGTTGGCATGTATATTCCTAAACCTAATTTGTTTAGAAGGCACCCCAGTAGTTGTCTATGGTCTTTCTGATCACATTGTCAGTAGGTAATTTTCTAATATATTTTATAGTGTGAATATAAATTGCAACAATAGTCCAAAATGTAATATGCACTTGCATATGCAAAAACGTGTTATCACTACTTATCGGTAGGTAGGAAACGTTGAATGATAACCCATGAAGATATTGGTAGTTCATATTATAAAATATTTAAAATCATATTATAAATATTATAAAATATTTAATAAACTAGGGATAAATATAATTTTGCACTTTGAGCCAAATGATAGATTTTCCGATTACATTACATGCATTTCATAATTATATTAGAGAGATTAGTAAGATATAAATGCAGCCATACCCAAATCTCAAGTGAAAATCTGATATCACTACTGCTTGATATCACAACCTGGCCAAAGGAAGTATTGAACCTGGAACCAGTGGTTGCTAGCCATTGGAGGCAACGTAATTCATCTATGAAAGTTTTAATAAACGGTTAATATAATTTTATAAAAAGATAATTTAATTTTGCACCTTAACCCAATAATAGGCTTCCTGTTGCATGAATAAATGTTAAAATTTAATAACTAATTGATAATAACAATTACTATTACGATTTGATATTAAAATCTTATTACAATTGATATTTGAAGAAAATTGAAATTTAATTTATAAAATTAATGTAGTAAAATCAAAGTTTTTTTATGCTCTAATTATGGCCAATGATAATTTCATGGAAAATCTGTTAATTGAACTTTTCCTTAAATTTAAATTTTATTTTTATATCATGGCCCGGTAATTCAATTTGCTGATTTATGGTTTTTCGACGTTTTAGATCATTCTGAATCGTCTGCATACAACAGAGGAAGTCAAGTGAATGTCGTCCATGGACGACATTTGTAGCAAGAAGGGTCAATATTACTAATATTTCATATTTCACTTTAACTTTTATTCAAATTTCATCAATAAGTTTATAATTCATAATTTTAGCTAGAAATGTACAAAATCTATTTGGATAGTAAAAAATTGAAAGTTTTGCTACAAATGTCGTCTATGGACGACATCTATTTGACTATAAATTTCATAGTCATAAAATAAAATATTATTTCAGATTAGTAATATCTTATAAAACGAGCGATAAACTTATGGTTCTAAGATAAATCATATTAATTATGTCTCATGATAAAAACAACTGATGCAAGTTCTTACATCAGTTTCAATATTTTGATGCAAATAATTATATACTTAATATTTTAACCTATACTACTTGTATGGTAAATTTTTGTAGATAATTTTTTGTATACTAGGTGTTGAAAAAAATAATTTGTCAAATGCTATTATTATTTATTTATTTTTAAATACATAGCCCACAGATTTCTTGCAACAGAACTCAAATATACAATTATTTTATATAATGAATAACAATTAAAATATATATAAAATTACAATATATAGTTATTAACATAAAATGATTACATAAAAATACATACAATGCAGAATGTTACAATATTATTATATACAGAATAAGATAAAATAATGAGATATTTGAAAAGAAAATAAAAAGGTTAACTTGTACAGGTGGAGATTATTTGATTAGGTGAAGTGTTGTGAATATCATTTCATTATAATCAAATTAAAGTTAGAGGAGAATTATAAATAATATTATATTATATAATAATTATAATTATAGCAAAATTTAAAAAAAACTATACTACTTTATTCAGATGTATCAAAATAAAATCATTGCGAGTTTACTATTAAAGTATGGTGTTAACTATTGCCCAATTCCAAGAAATATTCACCAATTGCTGTAATGATATAAGCAATTATATAAAATAAAAATAATAGACTAACAAAATAATCTGATAACATTCATGGATAAATTTTTAAAAAATCTTATAGGTTGCTACAAAAGAAATCAATATCTCTATTGCCAAACGTTGGTTATTAAATATATCCTATTACCTGAATAAATTTAATTCCTTCCTGCACCAAACATCATATTGATCTCTGAAACTTCACTAATTCATTCTGTAATAAAATGTAGCATTTACCCTCCTGAAATCGATAAAATATCTTTTTTGCCGAAATAATTCACTAACTCTCCGACAGCTAAGCACTCGATATCTTTGCCAGACTTTTGTTTCGTTTCGACTAAGAAATGTATTGCCAAATAATATATCACTGGCCACTTATGATACGGCATATGGGTTCTGTATTCGAAGATGGATTTTAATTGCTAATGCACTTTTACTTATAAAGATATTATAGCTTAATGGATATTATACTGGTAATGGATGTGGAGGAAAGATTTAGTGCGAATTTTAGTAGACGTTTTGGAAAGAACATTGGCTCATTAAAAATTGCTGCTTTGGATGAAATTAATGCGAAATAATAAAAGTTTAGATTCAGAGACCGTAGAACAGAAAAATGTCATGGCACGGTCATGTTATGCAAACTTTCCATACTAATATTGACAAAACCCATGCGGTTGATGTGCAGTCAGGCGAATTTCTCAGGTGTCTGATAGAACATAACCCAAAAGGCGCACAAATGTCAAAAAAAACGATGTTAGATAACAGTGTGTTTCTGATATAGCTCTGTAACATACGAGTGACGTTGCAGTTTATGTGTAAAACGCAGGAATGCACAGCTAATATATGACATTTTTTGACAGTATTGTACTTAATGTACTTAAAGGCAGGTCCTATTAGTCCTAAATTAAGGTCCTAATAACATATGTTAAGATAGAATAATCAATATAAGAGCATTTCATCCATACCAGTAAATTTTAGTATTGACTTTTAATTTATTATAAATATCTTTTATAAGTCATAACAGTTAATTATAAGTAAAAAAAGTTGTAAGTGAAAAAGCAAAAATTAAGAAAAAAAAATAAGGCTCATATTGAAAGATTCTAGGTGAAGCTTTTAGGGGGAGGGGTGGTTTGACAAAAAATTACAAAAAATCACGTTAGGGAGGGAGGGGTCTAGTGAGATATCACGTCTATTTAATTTTTACCTAGATTTAAAAAAAACAAAAATTTGCGTTTTTTTTTTTTTGTAAATTTTGAAAATTTAATCGGAAAATTTTACGTAACTAAAAATACACGTAATGTTTGGTTGAAGAGAGGGGGTTAATTCTAAGTATCACAAAGTATCACCAAGGGGGTGGAGGGATGTTTCAAAAATTTCTAAAAAATAGATCACGTGATTAATGGACGTCCCCTAATATGCTTATATAAAATAAGTCGATTAAAAATATCCTATCACGTTCATAATTTTGAACCTTTATTTTCAATTTTATGAAAATTAGCAGCAAAATTATGGAAAAATTTTTGTTGACTGCCTGTAATAAGTGCTAATTATTTGTAAATAATTTGTAAGAAACAAAATTGAACAAAATTTTATAATAAGTTTGGAAGTTGTCCATAAATCCAGATGTAAGATGGAGTATAATGTATATTAAAATAATAAAGTTCTTAGTCCGGCGATTTTCTCAGGTTGTCAGATAGAAAACATAACCCAGAAACCGTACAAATGTCAAAAAAACAATATTAAATAATAGAGGGTTTTTTTCTGGCTCAGATTTTTAACATACGGGTGACATTGCAGTTAACGTTAACGTTAATTCCTATTAAAAAAAAACTCATTTAAAAACACGAATTTTCATTGCATTTTTAACTAGTATTTGTAGTAGTATATTTTTAAATTATTAAAATTTTTAGCATACGCCCCCTCGCCCCCGTCCAAGATTAGCATAGCTAAAAATTACCATCCCGGTTTTGACTTGAGAAAATATGGTCACCTTAGTTAAAATGCATAAAATCTGTGTATATTCAAGCATTACGACTTAATCGAAGTATATATATATATATATATATATATATATATATATATTCTACTTGCAAGTATATCAGAGGAATAAGTTAAGAAGATGTAAAGCTTTTATATACTTTTAAAAGTTATTATCTGAGATATTGTCCCCGGGAGTGTCGTAAAGCAAAAAGGCGAACGTCCCGACTTCATAATATGCTCCCGATGCATAGGCACGGCCACATCATTCATGTGCGCTGGACGGTTCGCTGACTCGTAATCTAGGCGGACGGCACGCATCGCAGGATTTGAGGATGGTAGGCAGGTAGATACAATAGATGATCATTTTAATTACGATACATGATTGAAAATCAAGATGACAAATCGAAATCATCGAAAAAATATGTGGAAATATATAGAATTAATAATAAATAGAATTAATTAAATTATTGAAATCGTTTAGATTTTTTTTTTTTCAAGATTCAAATATTTTTTATTATATTATGTAGGGAATATTGCAATATAACTGAGCACCTATTTTTCTACTTTAGGGTATTATACTGTTCTGGAATTTGTTTCATGGATAGTACTATTGGGGTAAACCCTACATTTGAGGTAAAAATTCCTAGTGAATTTCTTTATTTGGTCGAGTACTGACGGTACGTTAGTCAGTTGTCTCGACAGTGGGTCTCTTGATTTGTTAAGTACTAGTTGTAAAGCTTTGTTTTTTACAGTCTGTACAATGCTGCAGCGGCGTACAGCAGTATTGGTCGAATTAATTTCAAGTAAAGTGTCCGCTTGTTCTTCACGCTCAGCAAGCTGTTGTGACTCAACAAAGTTGGTATGTTTGGTAAAACTGAGCCTATAGCCTAAGGTCATTACTAGATATTTAACATCCTTTGACCATTCAACTACGTGATTCATTATTTCTATTCTACTCAACTTAAAGCTCTTTGCAAACAAAATATCTTTAGTCTTAAATCGATCAGATAAAAATCGACAATTATAGATATAAATACATGCTTTATTTCACAACTAGCTGTAGCCGATCATGCGTTGCTGTCTTCTACATATAATTAACAATTTCATCAAAAATGGCGTTTTATTACATGTAGTTAAAAGGGGAAATAGTAAATATTTAAATAGTAATATTGGTGGTTGAGCTCTTCTACGTAAAATTAGTTGGCAAAATAAGTTTCATCTATTATTTCCACATGACATGAAAAATTTAATTACATGTATTTTCAATTCAGCATTATAAACAAATAATATAAAAAAAATGATCCAAAATATTCCAAAAGGTGCGTTTTGTAACATAGGTCTAGTTTGACTTGTAACTACTATGAAAACAACACAAAATACATTGCAACAATTTGAATCAGTTCAATTCCCAGCTAATTAATCATTACAGATATATTCAATGTTACTCATTGTGGTTAAAAAGTAACAGCCTGGTGGCAAAATAACAACTATTGAAATTTAACTTAAGGAGATTTCACAGAATAATAGTTACAATACTCAATCAATTCTATGCAGCTTAATTATTAGGTTGTGCAACAAAAGTAAAAATAATCTAAATATATATCATTGAAGATAATGAACAAAAAACGTATATAAATATAAATTTTAAAAAATTAAGAAAATTAATTCAATACATTAAAAATAGGAGTTAGAGTTGAACAACATTTGATGAAATAACTATATGTAAATTTAGTTCTCAAAAAATCTCAATCGAGATAAAAAATTATGTAATTACTATAATAATTTTATGAAACTGAAGTTTATGGCAAGAAGGTAAAAATGTAGAGTTATGTGTTTATTTCATGTGTATTGAAAAAAATGACCAGAAAGAAAGAAAGATTATTGACGATCAGTTACAAAGGCTTTGTCCCGCTCTGATTTCTTAAATAAAAATCTATCATCATCTTTTTCGGATGAATTATCAGCAAAGTAGTCCCGATTACAACAATAATTCCTAATCTAGAAAATCATATAGTTTGAGTACTTTTTGCTCTCGTGTCTCGACTGCGTCTATCTGGAAACTTTTTCGCCGTCTCCCGCTTGTTTTGTATCGGTCGAAGGACAAAAGCATTTACTTTTATTGCGGCCACGGGAACATAAATTGGGACACAATCACGTACCGAGAGTTCACAGACCGAACGCCGACATACGACCACTGGAGCAACCAGGAGGAGCAATATCAGTTTTCTTGGAAGAAAATATAGTTTTTTTGCCGATAATTGTGTTAAATATAAAAATACATAATTTACTATTATGGATCAGAGACATCAAATCTAACAAAGTTCAACAAAAACTGATATGAAAGTTTTGAAATTTATCATGCTGAAAGATGAGTGACCATGGAAACTCTGGAACGAAATGGTGTGAATGTGGGACATGCATGCATAGCAAAGATGAAAGAATATGATAACTACATTTTCTCAAGAACAAAAATTTAGCAGGATAGTCGAATGTTAGTTATAAAAAGTTAGCCTTGTTCTATTGTATGATATATAGGTACATGACATCGTGCAATTGACAAATTGCAGGAACTTCGCGTACCGTAATTTAAAATTTATAAAAACTTTAAATTTTTTTGAAAGCTTCTAAAAAGATAGATTTATGAGAATTTTGAAATGTAGCCGTATTAGAGACAAAATGTCAAAGCTCGTAAGCGCCGCGTTGAAGTCTAACGTTATAAATGTTGATACGTAACCCATAGAAGTGTAAAATTTTTACGTACTAAATATCTAATAATTTGATGTACATATTTCTAATGATCAGTTTTGATCGCCAACTGGCATTGTTTTACTGGATTTTCGAAACCGCTGGACCTGGTTTCCAAAAATGTAATCAGTCCATTTTTCTAATACAAGTAAATAGTTTTTTGAATTATTGAAATTGGACGCTCCGTTCTCTAAAAAACTGAATTACCATTTTTTGCAGTTTTTACATCATATCTTCGTAACGGCTGGACCTGACTTGTTCAAAAACTAATCAGCACGTCTTCTCATCAATAGGAATCGAATGTTTTTAAAATCATTCAAATCGGTTAATCCGTGTTCTCGAAATCGACGACAAAATCTTATACGCACTACATACATCCACACAAACATACACCAATTTTTTCGAAGGTATGCCAAAATGTTCAGAAACCTCTGAAACGTGAAGATATATACAAATTTTCATTTTGGCTTTTTGCAATTACTTTAACGTACCATATGGAAAGTTATATATTAACAAAAGACTAATTAATATATAGTGACCAGTGAATATGAAGATTACATATAGAGACTAAGAGTATAATTGAGAGTTATTAGAGTTAATAAATGAGTAAAGATCAATGTTTGCTAATAGAGTCTGTCAGATTTATTTTTTATTTATATTTAAATTAAACTACTTTTCGTAGGCCTACAATACTTTAGTCGAGAGTCAACTGGTTAATTCTTCTGTTACAAGGTTGGTCTAACAACTTTCTGGCCAGGCAACTTGGATGTGTAGTCAATTTGTTTTAAATTCCTGAGTATCTTATCTCATTTGTGACACGCATATACACAAAAATTGCTTGTTCTAACAAAACCAAGCAGAACAAATGTGTACATTTCTGCCAATAATTGCCTGACCTGCGATATCAGTCCCTAATATCGATCTATTTCCACAGTGCAATTTGTATGTAATTTCGTCTACGTGTAATGGCGTCTTAAGTCCTGTTGTAATCTGCGTTTTATGACGGTCCGAACGGCCTACCAGACGGACGATATTGGCAATCAGGACCGAGAGCAAATACGAACGCAAAACTCTATCATAATATTAGTCTAGGTCTAATACACACACTATTCAATGGTCAGAACTACTGCTGATTGAGAAGGGTAATGGATTTCAAAATATCAGAAAAAGATAATATTGCATTTAAGTTAGAAATTGTATAAAACAAATTTAGATGAAACTTTATGAAATTTTTTTCATTTTACATACACTAAATCATAATCTGAATTAAATAATAAAATAAATAACTTTTTTTTGTAGGTGAATTTGACTTAGACATAAACGAATTGTCACACTATCCAATGAACAGATTTTCAAAGTATCGAAAAAAGATAATATTGCATTTTGTATTATATATACTTGCAGTATTAGGTTTTATTGCATTAAAATATAACATGAAATGGATCCCGAAACTCTATTATAATATTTATCTAGAATTAATGCACACACTATCAATGGGTAGAACACTACTATTGCTTATAGGAGAAAAACGGATTTTCAACTATAAAAAGAAGATAGAATTGCATTGCAGGCAGGTGCAGCCGTTCGAAGATGCGAGGCAAAAAGTGAAAAAATGGTAATTTAATTTTGAGAGAACGGAGCGTCCGATTTGAATGATTCAAAAAACATTTTGTTCGTATTAATGAAATGAAGAACTGATGAATTTTTGTGTAGAAAAGTTGACAATTTTTAAATATTACAAAAAAAATTAAAATTTTACAAAAAAATCTTTAAGAATTTTAAAACTGAGGAATCTATTTTCTTAAAGTTCTAAAATAAAATGAATCTTTTTAAAAAAAAAATTTTTTTGGTAGCAAATTGTCTAAATGCACAACGCCATCTACCACTAGTTTCCTTATATTTAACAAATCTCATCTAATTCTAAAATTTTGATAAATTTTGACAACTCTCTTTTGCTACCTTCAAGTAATACTTAAAACTAATTGAAAATAAGTACACGTTAATATAACATTTAGATTTAGATTGTTTTAGTTTGTGAGTAATGATGAACCCTTTTGCTACGAATGTCGTCCATGGACGACATCCATATGACATGTGTGTACGGATGTCGTCTATGGACGACATGTTCTGTGTCGGCGGTCTTTGCTTCAATTTATCACGATCAGTTAAACTATTTGAATTCTAGTTTATTTGAATTCTAGTTTATTGTAATTTCTAGTTCATTAGAAGCGTAATTTTAAACTATGCTACACATTTTTATTGATAATGATAAATATATCTGAAATATATCTGAAAACGCGGAAAACGCTCTCGTAGCGAAAATGTTAAAATAAAAATGCTTTTTGGTGTCAAATTTTTAAGTCGCAAGAGTAATTTATATAACAATTCCATAATTAATAACCATTTCCATATTCAAAAATCCATTATAAAATAGTATTTTAATACACCTCATTTCTCGTAGATATCTCTCCACCCTCGGACGTAGCGCGCGAATCACAACACGCAGAGCTTCGGAAAAAGAGTAAAAAACATCGTAAAAATAAAAGTAAAAAAATAGAAAAAAATGCGGTCTCTGCTCTAGTAAAGATTAATGACAAAAGATATATAACTGTATATTTCATCAAGTCACCACCCCAGAGCAGTCAAACCGTCCGACCGACCGTCCGACAGACGACACTCGACGCGTTCATATTTATAGAGCTCGTCTATTTTGTAAAATGCAAAAATGTCTCGAAATGTAAATACAAGTCGTACAAAAGCCGACAGAGGTGAAATGGATAAAATAATATGAATTAGTAGTTCACTAGTGGTGCATGGCATTGTGTTTTAAGACAATTTGTTGGAACTTCCCTTACTAATCACTAATCAATAATCACCATCAATAATTAAAAATGAATCAATGATTAAGGACAATTGTTCTCAATATTCTTGAATATTCGTTATAAATATTGTAATTTTATAGATTATTGTCATTTATAGATCTACAATGAGTGTCTATATTTCCGCGACGACTTTATGTTTAAAAAAAAACATGTTTTTTTGACGATAGATACCATAGTCTTATAGATCATACTAAAATATTTCGGCCCTACGACAACTCGTTTAACTTCAAAGTTTAACGTCAAAGTTTGCAAAAATTAGAATCGTTTTTTGGCATTTGTCCAAATTAGACCTTTGATCGACGTTTACTCAAAGACGACTGAACCGATTTCAGAAATTTGAAAGCCATTTCATGTATCTCAATGAAGAGTATCGTTTGTCGGCTTCGTGCAACGATCTGCCAAGCCGTTTCTTTGTAATTTGGGAAAAAGTGTTAAACTTTTCGTCCACATTTAAGCTCAAACTACCGAATCGATTTTAAAAAATCAAAAACTGTTCGAAAGATATTAGATAGGAATGATACTGATTGGGTTTAGGTGAAAATCTACCGAGCCGTTTTCTTGTAATTAACTGTTGAAAAAAAAATTAAGCCGGTTTTTTTGGAACTTTTTTTAGCGATATATCATGGTCTTATAGAACTTACAAAAATATTACGGCCTTACGACAAGTAGTTTAATTTTAAAATTCATCAAAGTTTGAGAAAATGAGTAGTTTTTTTGACGTTTGTTAAAATTGAAATTAGACGATTTATTTGGTATAACAATAGAGTACTTGGTCTTTAGTAACATACTAAACCATTAAAGTCCAACGGAAACTGGTTCAATTATAAAAATTATTGATTTTTGAAATTTGCTTTTATAAAATACTCCGAGTTTACGTGTTCCTTCGTTTTCAGTTATGTGTAATAAATCCACTCGGAATACTTTTAATCACTCATAAATTAATTTATTTTTTATTGATTAAGTCGATTGTTTACACATATCGAAAACTTCATGTAACTTGCCTTAAGGCAAAATACGAATACCAACTAGTTCGTGAATTTGAGAAAAAAAAATTGTGACATTTTGTAAAGTTTTATAATCAACGAAATTTAATATATATTTTTATAGGTGAAATTTAATTATATATTTAATTATTTTCCTATTGCAAATTTCGATAAAATACTAAAAACTGGTTACTATTTATCATAATTTTCCAAGTATGACCCAATATACAACTTTTCCTGCAAATTCGACTCTGTCAAAAGGGAATAATATACATTCGACGAAAAGAAATGGCCCGAGCAGATTTCAGATGACAACGAATGAAAATGGTTAGATAAGTTCTCTCAGATTTTCCAACAGGAAACTCAAACTCATATACATATTCTCATAATATCTCTATACACATACTACTCATTGTGTTCTGTTGTCACCCTGAGATATGATAGATTGACGAAAATACACCAGAGATCAAATCCCACATCTTATTAAAAATGGATCTTTAGGATTCAGATATATTAATGCTATTTGTTATTTAAAAGTAACACTTATTGGAGATTTGGTATTTGAATAAATTTTGTTGCACCATTAAATTGCATGGCAGACTCAAATTTTAGAAAAACTTTTTGAAATCTTCTTTGTTGAAATTACAAGAATTGTAAATGATTTCTGAAACCAAAAAACATCCACACACCATAAGACAAAACAACTTAAATTTTATCAAAAATAATAGAATTCTCACCTCGTACATCAAGGCTGCCAACATTTCTTCGCTATTTAGCATTGGGACACACACACACATACACTTTGTTTTACGCGAAATTAAAGATAATTAATTTAAGTAACACTTAATTTTAAATTATTATTTTACGTGATTTTAGGAACACTACACTCACTTTTATTTTAAAATTTTATTTAAGTTTTAACACTGCTGGAAGAAAGGTGCAAGTTAATAAATATGGTACGATCAGAATCCCTAATAACTGATAAATAAGGTCGTATGCCCTAAGCCTGTATCCCTAACTTTGACCGTCGTTTTTCCTATAATCATCTAATTGCATTCACGTGGTTTTATAGCTAAACAACTAATACGAATCAAGTTACTCAACAACATTTTCAAAAATTTGATATAATCATTTATTAAATTTGTGGAAATGCAACAAGACGATTTATGTGATCGTACCACCAAAAGCATGCTTAGAAATCAAAATCACTTACCATTTTTAATATTCACCGATTCTTCTGGAACATCTCGATTACCAATTTGTTGTCTGAAATGGAAATATATTTGTAAAATTTACCATCACAAGTATTGATTGCATCTGATATTTTTTTAGAAAATTTATAAGTTACCTCTCGATTTCCAGAAGAGAGCTTATCAGGATTCAGGAACACTGCAACTCTCGTCATGCACTACAACACTGCACTAAATGAACACTAAAGCACTAAATGAACACAAAACACTAAAAAAGTACTAAAGCAATAAACAAGCACTAAAGCAACTAGCTGTAAGTGGAATTCTGTCTTAAGGCAATTAGGGCATCGTGCCTTAAGGCAAATTGCTGGAACTTCCCGTACCAAAAATTATTATTTTTTGTAAAAACGATTAACATTTTTGAAAAAAATTTACTTCGAAAAAATAAGATTTTTGAGAAACTATAAATTGGACAAAAAATTACTTTTTTTTGAAAAAAATTTTTTTAAAAAATTTTTTTTTAGAAAAAATTTTTTTAAAAAAATTTTTTTTGAAAAAAAAAATGTTTTCTTCATTTTGACATATTTTGGAAAATCTGAACTTGTTTTTCAAAGCAATCGTACTGCTTTAACTGCATAGATACAAAATATAAAGCGCGTAAGCGCGGCGTCGCTGTCTAGCGGGTAAACATTGATACGGAACCCATAGAAAAATAAACAAAATTTATACTTATTGTTAAAATCTCTATAAAATATCTGAAAATTCGATGTGCATATGTCTAATGATCATTTTTGACCGCCAAATGGCATTTTTTTTTACTTTTTTCCTTAGATCTCCGAAACCGCTAGACCTGCCTTTATGAAAATTTGATCAATTCTTTATCTTGTCAATACAAGTAAAATGTTTTTTGAATTATTAAAATCGGACGCTCCGTTCTCTTAGAAACTGAGTTACCGTTTTCGGCACTTTTTGCCCCGTATCTCCGGAACGGCTAGACCTGCCTTCGCCAAAAACTAATCAGCACGTCTCCTTATCAATACGAATCGAATGTTTTTTGAATTATTCAAATCGGTTGATCCGTGTTCCCGAAATCGTCGACGAAAATTTGTATCCGCACATACATACACACACGTACATACATACACACACACATACACACACACATACACACACACATACACACACACATACACACACACACACACACACACATACATCCATTTTTTCTAAGGTATGCCAAAATGTTCAGAAACCTCTGAAACGTAAAGATATATAAAAATTTTCATTTTCGATTTTTTTGCGATTACTATAACTTACCCTACGGGAAGTTAATAAACAAGCACTAAAGCAATAAACAAGCACTAAAGCAATAAACAAGCACTAAAGCTATACATAAGCACTAAAAACGACAGACAAGCACTAAAAATAGCGAAAAACATTTATTCAAAAATATCGAACACAAAACGAAAAGAGTCACTTGGTGTAAGTTTTCGAGGAAACATTATTTAGAGACAACTGGCAAATTTTTTGCCTTAAAACCACTAACTTTATTCACAACTTTAGTCATCATTTTCCTCACTTTCTACACCATCATCCCGTAAATTTTCATAAAGTTTTTCCGAGAACTTTTTTTCATGAACAAAATGTAGTTCAAACAGTAATTGGTTCTTTGATGTTGCAGAATCCCTTCTTTCATCGCCAGAACTGTCATCATTTTCCTCACTTTCCATACCATTGTGCCAAAATTTTAGAAAAGTTTTTCGAAAAAAATTTTTGATGAACAAAACTGTTGCTCAAATTGTGATTGGGGTTTTTGATGTCATTACAGAATCCTTTCTTTCATAGCCAGCATATCTGTAAAAAAGAATTATAGTGAGTTTATTTCAAATACCAAATTGTTTGAAAATTAGATCTTCATCAAAAGTAACTTAAAATATTGAATACATATGATCACATGCACAACAAACCAAAAATATCAAAAATCAGCAAAAAGGCAATGAAAGTAAACCCATAAGGTGATAAGTTATATGTTGGGTGCTAAATAATAATTATAACCATTTCTAAATTTTGAGATCTGAAACAAAATATAAATAAGGCTACAATTTATTAGTTTATTGAAGTAATTTGTATTATTCGTGATTACTATATATTGTTGAGGTTATTGAAATGAAAATTATTTTTATAGGAAAGACAGATATTACAGTTGCTTAAAAATGAGACTGTATCGCCAGCGAAATAGTTAAAAAAAAAAAACAAGCAGTCAATGAATGTATGTTAATTTTAATTACATGAAGTTCTTGAAACACAATTACATGATAAGTGAAATTGTGGAAACCATATTTATTTAGGCGTTGTTTAACATAACAATTTTCTGCATTTTTATAGATATTAAAAAAATATTAAAGCAGTACAGCTTTATTTTAACATGCCGAAGATATATCCTTTTCAGAACTATGTATGAGAAAGTGTACATGTTTTTCGTTTATGATGTCTAATAAGTATTACAAAATTGCATATTTTTATAAATAATGAGTAACATATTGATATTCAGATTTATTACTATAAACACGAGATCGAGCACAACAATAGTTTGTGTTGCTGTGTATCATTTATATACAGATAATACGTCTTAATGGACATCTATGCAGTTTATTCATTAATAGTGTTAATGAAATAATTCAAGATTGTTATAAGTTCTGTGTGAATGAATATTATAGAATTTATTAATCAGCAATTACTTCATTTCTCTAATAGAGGTTCAAGTCCTATATGCTAATTACAATGACAAACCGATCAAGTCTAAAGTGTGACTTTACTTACATTATTATTTTCAATCATTATAAATATTTTTAATGGTACTATAAACATATAATTTATAATTTATCATTATATAAATATGTATAATGTTTGACACTAATAAATATGCGCATCACGAGTGTTACCATATTACTAATAAACACTATTCAAAATTGTTATATGAAGTGTTTATTTTTAATTTAAATGCCATCTCGTACAATAGGAAAGAAGTTTAACTTCAACCGCGTCTGAACCTTACGCGCACTCTTTTTCATTTTTTTAAATTGTAAATGAAAACTGTATTTAGGTACTTTTAAATACAACAAAAATTTTAAATGTAACTATAGATTCTAGTAACATAGGCTTTGTGTATACGTAAACAACAAACTAACTCCAAGATTAATGAGTATTACCATAAACCGAATAAAATTACTATAATTTATTTTAATTATCAACTCCACGTCGTGCACCTGAATCATTTGCACGTTTCAAGCATCAAGCAAATTGTGTTTTATAAGTATTGTTTCATAAAACTATTCCTTTACTTGTATCTTTTTCTGGTGTGGTTAATGGGCGTAAATAGTACGCACATATATTTTATATTTTTGTGTCATTTTTCAGAAAATATGAAATTTCAGATCACGTATATGTGCCTGATCGCATGCCATCAAGACAACGGCGCAGTAAGGAACGAAATAACGAGGGAATTCTACTCCCAAATGTGTTGGGAGTAAAGATGCATTTCAGGCGAGTTGGATGGAAAATAAATATTTTTAGGAATAAATATATTATAACACATCTGTGTAATCGAGATTAATTTAGTAATTTAATGTATTAATTTATTATTTAAGGAGTCATTAAAATAAGAGTATCTAATGTTCCAAAGTTGTATCAACATCCACAATTCGAAATATATTAGAGTTTAAAGAGTGATGGCAAATTAGAAACTAGAAGATGGCGCTTATTTTCAGGTATTTGGAAAGCGTAATTAAGGACGTACTGAGTGAGGACAATTTCATCATTTAATTTATTTTCATCAAATTTTTATTTATTTATACAGACGCAGTTTATCCTTATAGAAACTTATGGACCGATTTTGCCACATAACAGACCAATGTTATGACAAGGCTATGTTATGAAAAACTTTCCATACTAAATATTGACAAAAGCCATGTGATTGCTATGCAGTCAGGCGTATTTTGCAGGTTTTAAGATAGAAAAACTAACCTAAAATCCGCACAAATATCAAAAAAACGATATTATAACGATAGCATAATAGCGATAAAATTAGCAAAGTAACCCTATCCAATGGGCTCCAATAAGAAACCATATCCAAGCTTCCAATAAGAAACCTATATAATACGAAGTTCAAGAATTCCATTTGCGTAAGAAACCTATGTGATTCTCGGTAAAATTTCATAAGAATTTTAGTTGGAGTGAATAGAAAAAGGAAATATAACTAACAGTTTGGTTTTGAACTAAAAAGTCTCCAAAAAATTATGTTGCAAAAGTACTAATAAGACACAATAAAATCTGTTAGTTTTGACTAGAGAAAAACGTGCATTTTGTTTAGAATATATTGCAAACAAGCAAAAAGCAAAAAAATGCGTTTTTCATTAATTTGCAATATCAAAGTAAATTAATCTATTTTTAACTTGAACTATAGTTTTCAAAAATTTGACTGAACACATAATAAAAAATTAACAGAAATACCATGTAAAAGCTCGCCTTTTGAAGCTATCTTTTATCCGGTAAAATTCACAAAACTACAATAATTACTCTTGCATATTTTTATAAATAAATATCTCGTTTTTTGTAAATCCGTTTGTCTTGGTTAAAAACCTGGTCGGCTTTTTATTTGGCCATATTCGCCGTTTACTAATTTTTATCACGTACCATCAGATAATGAGAGGGTAAGAGTTCGTTTGTATATGAATATGTTACCCGGAGATGGTTTATTACATATTATTTTTTAGATAAAAAATATTTAATTTTTATTTTTTACGTATACACATACAGTTTACGCCACAAGTGATGGAGAATTGGTGGAAAAAAATGTTATTTTTTGTGATCATTTGTTGGATATTCCACTCAATAAAATTTAGAAAATGATTATTAACTCTAATAACATTAATAATTATCAAAAAAAAATATGAATGATCAAAATTAAACAAAGTTTATTGATCTGCGACTTTGATTTAAGTTTTTTCTTGATATATTAAAGAGATTATTGCGACCGATGGTAATTTGACTGGACCAAATTTGAATAATTAATGTATAGTTTGATTTTGTTAACAATTTTTCCTTTATTAACTGAATCAAAAAATGATCATTTGAAGTGATTTTCATTACATTCCTAAAATTTTGTTTGTTTTGTGTAATTTTTATTAGAGAAATAATTTTATAAAAACAGTCGTCTGAAGGTACGAGGCAGAAGTTTTTTTTTTCAAAAATTTAAAAATTCTCAATAATCTAATTTTCTCAAAGTTTGCAAAACGGAGCTTTTTTAAAACCCAGTTTTCGATACGATAAGTTCCACCAATTTCCCTAAAGGCACGATGCCATGCACCACTACTTACATTTCCTATTTCTTTCACTATTTTGGTGACCAACTCCAAAACTACCACCATGTGGGCTCGTATCACTTCTCTAAACAGATTTAATATAACTCACGAATGTCGGACATAAATTTGATTATCTTAACACGAATAAACTGCCAGCTACACAACGACTACTGAATATAATTATGATTATATGAAATGTATACCTACTAATTTAATATTTTTATAATAATATAATAGGCTTGACTTGAACATATACTCTGCGAACTCTTTTTGAATTTACATGCATAAATAATTTGTAATTTTTTTCAGATAGACATTTAAAAAATATTGATGGTAGTTGGTGACATCAGAATTTCAAATCAGTACTAAAATTTAACTATATTGCCTAACTAAAAACGTAGTAAAAATGAGTACTGTCCAAACTTTCATATTAAAATCTACATAATTGAACAAATAAGTAATAATTATATTTTAATTTTTTTTTGTTAATGTATAGTAATTTGTACATCTGTCCAAAAATTCAAGACAAGACATAAAACTAAGACAAAACTAAACATTTAAAAATACAGAATCTTCTGACCATTGGCAAATTTTTGAAAATTTAACAGATTTTGATATAACATGAATTTCCTTCTCGATCTTGCCCTGATAGATAATTTTGTGAGAAAGTTCTTTCGTGCAAGTGAGTTTGGGTGATCCTCGAGGCGGCTTTTATAATTTGTAATGAGTATCCAAGCAAGTATAAGTGTGTCTGTATATTTTGGCCTATAAATGGCCTAAGTGCATTTGTCTTAAAATAGAGAAATTTAAGAGTTTGCGTTTTAATTAATTTAAAAATATACGTTTAGGACGTTGACTTTAAAAAATGAATTTAATAATATACGCATATGACTTGAGTCTTTCTGCTCAAGTGGTAAATTTATAGTTTCTAATAAACTTCTCGCAATTATTAGATGAATAATCTTAGTTTTGTATCAAAAACTAAGTTAGCCCATTTTCAAAATTAACAACTAGATTCAATATAAAATTTGAAGTTGCCAAGTCGATTTAACATAATTTAAAATGCATCAAATTTAAAAAAAAATACTGAATTTATTTTACGTGTTTTTAAAATATTTTATGAAGTGTAAAATACAAACATGAGTTTATTATAAAATAATTTAGTACTCATCTACATTTTGTACGTGTAAAAGGAATTTGGATTTTAAATAATTCCATTTAATTTTTTGCACTTTTTGCATGTTTTCGATTTTTATTCTTGTTCACGTCTTTACACTCTATAAAATCAAATGTTGTTCTATAATTTGGTTTGTTTTTCGATATTTTTTTATATCATTACTTACTATAGTTTCTTTACTATCTGAACTAAATGGTCTTTTATTTTATTTATTGGCTTTTGACGTACATCATAAGGCCAGATGCCATTCATACAATTGTTTACTACAAATTCTTATTGAATAATTAACTTATAAATTAATTTTAGCATTATTAATAAACTTAAATATATATTTCTAAATTTTTAAATTATTACTAGCTACTAGTGTTTGTACATTGATTGGTGGTCTTGTACTACTCTTCTCAATCGGTGAAATAATTTATAAAATTTAATGATATTTTTTTCTGATTTATATTATTTAAACGTACAGGTTATTCAACTAATGTTGTAATTGTCGGAAAACTGAAATTAAATTGCAAAATTTAACAAGAATTACCTGTTTTTTTACAATTAAAATAATTTTATTTAATCTTTAAGTGTAATGGAAACCAAAAACAAAATATGAAAAAATATGCCTTAACGATAATAACATTGTTAGTCACAAGCAATTTATAAAATGATGAAATAACATTCGAAATATCTGCAATGTAAAAGATATCTAAATTAAGCGTAAATGATTTAAACAAAAATGTTTCCACCATAATATATATATATATATATATATATATATATATATATATATAAAGCTACATTTAAAATTTTATGAGTTTTAACAATTGTTATAACTTAAGTTCTAAAGCATCCCAAATATTTCATTAATATAACACAAAAATACAATATAATTTGGTAAATTCTTACCTACACATATTATACTTAGCCTAAATGTTAATTGTAACATTTAAACAAGAATATGTTTTTATCTTTACAATAATAATATATAATACACATCGTCCACACTTTCTCATTTAATAAATTAGAATAAAAACTTTGTTTTTTTACATAATAAGTGATCTTTACTTTAATATTTTTATTAAAGTAATAGTTGATTGTTATTGAACATAATAGTTCAATAAATATTATTTACTAACTCACAATGAACTCACAAATGAAACTACATCAAAATGAGGAAATACAGGAAAATAAAATTTTATAATCATACACTAATAAGTTTCTCATGACAGTTCGTAACTAACCATAGTAAGGCTTCAAGGATATTTGCATAGCCTATTTCATTGGCTGCTGGAATTTAATTTTTAAATTTTTTCTTTAGGCTACAGGAACAACAGTAATTCAAAATTTCTTTATCCCTGTTGGGCCGTTAGACTTCTTAGGTTTATTAAGCTTTTTCCTGATGACCCTCTCATCAACCTCTCCGTATTCTATCGCTGGTGTTGCGTAATATTCAAGATCCATTTCAAATCCCAAGCCTGCCGTGTCCTCAATATCATACTGAAAAGTTGGTGAACCACTTTGGTAGCTTGCCGTGTCCTCAATATCATACTGAAAGAATGGTGGATCACTTTTGTAGCCTCCCTGGTCTATCGATATGTTTTTAGTTATTAACGACGATCCAATACTGCCAACAATCAGGAGATCTGGTGAGTTACGATGTTCTGCCGCTGCGTTCTGCCACCCAGCAAAACCTCGTCTAGATCCTTCACCACCATGACTAGGTCCAGCTTGTGACTGGTCACGATGTTCTGCCGCTGCGTCCTGTGCTGCCATGAACACTTCATCTTGCGTCCTACCCTCGCCTATATTGTACCATCCAGCAAAATCTTGACTGGATCCTTCACCACCATGACTGGGTCCAGCTTGTGATTGGACCATATCATCCATATCGTCGTCATCAAGTGTTAGGTCTATAATATAGTCATTGCATCTTGCATCAGCATATTCGGATGTGGGTTGAAGTATTAGTTCACTACTTTCTAGTGTTCGTACTTCTGTGATAATAGGAACATTCAATTCTTTAGAGGGTGACTGGAATACATCTAAAGAGTATTCAGTCATATCCGTTACATTGGTGCGGTTTATTGAACGTTCATTGAGGTGAGAGACAAATTTTGTATAACTACTTAAATGACTGAGTTCATGATTATCAGGTAATACGGAAGATACATCATTACTATACCTCCTACTCTTCCTTCGTTTCCTAGAAGTTGGGTTAGAGGAGGTTTCCCTATTGGCAGGTGTATTTTGATCCGCTACGTCATCATCACGCGGGGGAAGTTCGACTATTGGTTCACTAATAGTAGGACTGAAAGATTTTGTAGAAACAGGAAGAGGTGAACTAGTTACACGCTGATTCTCTTTATTTGTCCCACTATTTGAGAGGCCTCTAATTTGCAGCATCTCAGCGGCCTTTAAAAATGCTTCTACTTGATCAAACCTTATGTTCACTTGGCCTCGGTACATATAATTCATTATTGCCTTCAGTTCCTGGTACTTAACATCCTTTAAAATAAAAACAGGATGTTTGTCATATTGAAGCCTCAACAGGGATTCAAAATATGGGCTACAAGCAGATAAAATTATTTTGTGGGCCCTCAAATATTTTCCCTCAGCTGCTAAGGTGCAATCCACAAAGAATTCATTTTCTAGTAAAGAGTCGAACTGTGATATCAGTGTCGACTGATGGTTTTTCCACTTTAAACAAAATTGTTCACTGTTTTCCATCTTGCGTAAATTTCTATTAAGTACTATCACACTTTAAATTAATTACGAAAAAAACTAATTATTTTTACATTATATTTGAGGACTACTCATCCGAGCTAAACAATCAAGCTTACATTGATTTGTTTTACTACTGACATATTTGAAATCTGTCAGTAGTATAAGCGGAAAAAAATTAACAAAGTAGGCCCATATGTATCAAACAATCATGTCAAAATTTTTAGCATTTTTCAGTTCAATAGTTTCCTTCGTTTATGAGTTTCAAAATTTCGAGTAGATTCACGATAATTCACAATTAGTACACACGTTGGCCAAGCTGGAGTCCTAATAGTGAACGCGACATTGGAACTCTATTGTCTTGAATACGGTATTGAAACAAGTGGTATATTAGTTGATTCTGGTATAAGATAGAATTTGCAAACAGATAATTGCTATACCTCATTTTTCAATGAGAGCGGTTATGGATGAAGTTCTAGTAGGAAAATATAGACACATGTTTGAAAAAAGTAACCTGATAAGGGATAAAGAAAATGCTGCCAATAACTACACTCACGGTCACTACTTAATCAACAGAGATGCCAAAGATAATGTTATGGATCGCTTGCGCAGGCTCACTGAACAATATACAGGTTAACAAGGTTTTTTGTATTTTATTCTATTGGATGTGGTACTGGATCTAGGTTTTCATAATTGTTAATGCAAAGACCCAATGACACTTTCCAAAAAAAAATGTAAATTTCAAGTACCAGCATATCAAGCCCCGTAGGTTTCAAAGGCTGAAACCTACAATGCCATTTTTACTACACGTGCAACTATTGCAGCAGCAGATGTAGCATTTATTGTAGATAATGAAGCTATTTATGATATTTGTCAGTCCAAGTTAGTAATTAATTTGAACCGTTTGATTCGCCAAGTGGTTTCATCAATCACTGCTTCTCTTTGTTTTGAGTTTTGATTTAAAGTTTTAGACGTTGATTTAGCTGAATTCCAGACTATCCAAAAATTCACTTTCCTCTATCATTATAGGCTCCAATTGTTTCTGCTGGTAAAGTTTATAAAGACAAAATGGAGGACAAAAACATCACAATTGAATTGTTTAACGATACTAATTAAATGATAAAATGCTATACAGGAAGAGGTAAATATATGGCTTGCTATATGCTCTATCGTCGAGATGTCATACCAAAAGGATATAAATACTGCCATAACTATTCTTTAAGAAAAAAATGCATCCGATTTGTTGATTGGTACCCTACCGGTTATAAAGTTGGCATAAATAGTAGGCCACCAACAGCCCTTCCCGGAGGTGATTTCAAGTCAATTCAAAGAGCAGTGTGTATGTTATCAAATACTACCAGCTATTCAACGTGCTTGGGGTAAATTGACCAAAAAATTTGACCTGATGTATGCAAAAAAATCTTTTGTGCAATGGTACTTAAATGAAGGAATGCAACAGAGCAGATTTAACGAGACCCGAAATGGTCTCTCGGCCTTAGAGGAGGATTACAATGAGGTATCTATGGATTCCCCCATTGATGAATTTGATCTCAACAATTACACAGCAGAACTCTAAATTCATATAATGTGTTTCATATATTTATCATATATATATAATTATTTTACATATTTTTATTCAATTTTTTTTCATTAACTTCTTGTAGGTTGAGTTATAGTAATCGCAAAAAATCGAAAATATTTTTTTTTATAAATCTTTACATTTTATGGTTTCTTAACATCCTGGCTTACCTAAAAAAAGTGGTTGCATATGTGCGTGCGTGCGTGTGCGTGCGTGTGTGCGGATACAAATATTTGTCGACGATTTCCGAAATACGATTCAACCGATGTAAATGATACAAAAAAATATTCGATTTCCATTGATAAAAAAATGTGCTGATTATTTGTGACCGAAGCAGATTCAGCCATTTCGAAAATATCACTCAAAAGTTATAAAATGCATCGAAAAATAGTTCTAATAATATATATGTATTTTTGCCTGCTTGGCTATAATTAGTTATAAGTATTTAATTTTTAAATTGATTACGAAATTATTCTTCAATTAAACTTTCAGAAAACACTATATTATAATAATTAGCCAAAGGAATAGGCAAAATTTTTGAATTACTGTAACAATACAGAAAATTTCCATTAAAATCAAGTTATATATTCCGTCTGCAATTATTGTTATAAGTGTAATATAATATTCTGCTTATTAATTCTAGAAAACGTAGAAATGTAGACAATTAAACTCGCAACATAACAATCTAACCTTTACATTTTTTTTCTTACTTATTGTCCGATGTGAACGAATCAGAAAACGTACGCAAATGCGAACGACTTTATGCAGTGATTTCCAAATATTTATTCAGAAAATATAGTGAAAATAAAAGAAAAGTCCAAAGGCAGGTCTATGATGTAAGTATAATTGCTCCTCACATGTTCAAATTAATATATTTCAGATTTCATACGGTTGGGTCATGTGACTAACTTTTCCCTGTTTTTTTTTTTAAGAATTTGCCAAATTAAGATATTTTTCATAAAGAATTTATTTATTAATATGCAATATTTTAAAAGCTTTAAGTTAATAAAATTAACACAAAATAAATAAGAATTCTCTTAACAGTGCAATAATACAATACAAAATATATATTAAGTCATAAATCAAAATGAACAATTTTAGTTTAATTTAAATTGAATTAAAGAGGAAAATAAGAAAAAAATTTCATTGAACTTAAAGACATGATTTTGTAATGTATATACATTACTATGGTCAATAATGCTATTTGATAATAATCTCTTTTTTACAGAAAAAAAAATCATATCAGAATAGCTTATGGAATTATATGTAATTTTGATTGCTGCTTATTAATAAAAAAAAGAATCACAAGCGATTGAACATCTTCATTATTTTTTAAAGTAATATAATCTTTAAAAAATTAAATTATGGAATGTGTTTGTAACAGGGGTAACTAGTAATATGCGTTTTTCGATAGGATCTTATAAGATATGTTAATTTTTAAATTATATTAAAATATTTTTTGTCTCTATTTGACATATAAATCGTAAACAGATCAGTGCAGGTCAGTCATTTTTGACAGGTAATTTAAAATTAATTTATCACAAAATTTCGGTTTATTCTGGTTCCATATATCTACCTTGGAAAATGTGTAACAATTTTTGTGATTGCAGAAATTGTTATTGATTATAAAAAAAAATTACACCTAGGGTTAGTTAAAACAAAACGTTGAGGCTAATTGTAACATATAAGAATTATGTAGAACTTAACATTTCATTCTATATAAATTTCTTACTGTGTTTACAAATTTAATCAATCTATTATTTGAGCACCTAGCAGGTTTCATCTAACATACCAGTAATATTTATTTTTATTAAAAATGTGGCTCTACCTTATGATTTAATTTGGAATATCTGCTATATGTATTCAAGAAAATGCAAAATCGCAATAAATCTTGGCCGTGATATGAATCCGTTTCTTCGTAAAAGATGACTGACATGTTTGTACGCAGAGTTCAAGAACAAATTTTTTGTCTTCTGTCTTTGCATCTGCATAGTCAAATAAATGCTTAAGTATTTGATCATGATATATATATATATATATATATATATATATATACATACATACATACATACATACATTCTCGTGTCATGGTGTTTTTCGCAATACTCCTCCCAAACGGTTTATCATTTTTTAAGAAATTTTATAATTACGTTCAGTATGATAGAAAATTGGCCAACGTATATTTTCCAAATCCCAAAGTATAGTAAGACCTGGTCAACCCTTCAGATTTTCTCATGGATCAATATCTTTTATTATCTTAATATAATTAAAATTACACAAAATTTAAAATAATTTTGTGTAATTTGCAATTAAAAAATACATACGACCACCTTCTTATCACAAACCTCTACTTTGTACTAGTCATTTTAATAATCCAATAATTTTTATAAATTGTTCTTTTTAGTTACGGATTGTTTCTCACCGAATTTATATTCAGACCATCTTAAGCCAATGAAAAACCTTTACTTAAAAAAAGTTTTTTTTTATCAAGGGTTATTCACGCATAACACTTTTTATAAATTTTGGGATGAATTTTCTTTATTTTGATTACTGTAAATGCAGAAATGCTAAAATGCACATAACTCTAAATTTTCACCCTATTTTCACAAATTCTTAAATCGTAACATAGTAGTCGTTGTTGTAGTAGTCCAATGATTTTTCTTAACGATTGTCTGACTAATTTTTTGTGAACGTTTTTAGTTGAATCAAAATAAGATTATTGAAAAGCTTAAACAAGCTTCAATTCGTAGATATTGGCGACGTAAAGGTTACCATCGATAAAACTAGATGTTTTAAATTTATTTTTTTTAATTGCATCAATTGATTTTTGCTCAATCACTGATTCGAATAGTTATCTCATTGTATAAATATTTTCCGATGTGGACAAACATTACATAGTTTATGAATTGATTGCAGAAAGAACAATTTTAGCTAAAAAAAAAACTAGTGGGGTGCATGGTATCGTGTCTTAGGCCAAGTTACTAGAACTTTCCGTACCGTAATGAAAATATTCAAGGAATATTAAATGATTTCAAATTATAGATTATTTTGAATACTGTAACTTTCATTATTCGTATTTTATTGACAAAATATAAAGGCTTATAAACTGATCGATGACGTTTATATATGTTTACATAAAATGTAAATGAAACTGGATCAAGAGAATCTATAATGAAAGAACTTATCGAATATTTCCAAGAATTATATGTGAATTATAAAGTTAAAATTATTTATTTGTAGTTAATGGTATTTAGGAGAGTTTCAGAATATTAACTATAGTTAAAATTAAAATTCGAATCATTTTAGGATATTTAATAAACAATTGGAAATTAAAAAAAAAATTGAAATTTTGGGATATTTTTTAGTCTTCTTAAACTAATTATTTATTCACAAGCGAAATGCTCTTTGAATCATTCCAATCGAAGGCTTTGTTCTCTCGAAAACTACCATTCTTTACATATTTAGCTCCTTATCTCTGAAAGGGCCGAGTCTATCATTGCCAAAAACTACTCAGCATGTTTACTTATCAATAGGAATCGAATGTTTTTTGAATTATTCAAATCTGTTGTTCCGTGTTCGCAAAATCTGCGATGAAAAATTGTATCCGTACATACATACACACACATACATTTATTTTGTCTAAGGTATGCCAAAATGTTCAGAAACGTATGAAACGTAATGATATATAAAAATTTTAATTTTCGATTTTTTGCGATTACTATAACTTACCCTACAGGAGGTTAAAAATGTAAAGATGGCATAATAATGGATATAAGACAGTTTGTGAGAGTGAATTAGGTACCATACAAATTTATGTTATAGCTGTATATATATATATATATATATATATATATATATATATATATATATAACAATAGCGATTTGTTTGCTTCTGTTCTGTCAGAAAAGTAGACGGGACACGTACATCGTAAATATTGTGGCGTTACGTTCAACAAAATGGCGAACTAACTACCTACACGAAACGATTCGACTGCAGGCAAAAAGTCGAGAAAAATAAAAAGTTTTGCACACTGAAATGATATAAAATTATAGATAGATAGATCAAGTCAATAAACGTTGGGCAAAATCATGAGAAATAAGAAATACGAAATGCAGCTATTAAAAAATCTGTGGAAGAAGAAAAACAGACTAAGAGGATAAGTTTCCGATAAAATAGAAATATAATGGCAACGCTATGTTAGGGACTTATCTTGATATAAATTGGTAGTAAAAACTGTTGAAAAAGCTATGAATTTGCTGCGCGATCAGGCGTTTTACAAATAAAACCTAACCTACTAAAGACACTTCAATTAACAATTTTATCATTAGTGCAGCTTTCTAAGGTCTCATTGGTAACACATACGTGAAGTTAGGTTTCATGAGTGAAACACTCAATCGCACAGCATATACATAGCTTTTTGTCAGTTTTTGCTACCAATTCATATAAAGATAGGACCGAGATGCCATAACAGTTCTATTTTACCAGAGAATTATCCCTTAAATTTGCATAAAATGTTCAAAAAACTCAAAAATTTACGAAAGCAGCTACGTTTTCGGAATTTTGAGAGGGTTCTGAACGTGATCAATAAAAAGATTGGAACATCAAAAAATAATTCAAATAAATTTAAATGGTTTAAAAAAAACTAGCTTTGTAAATGTAGCTTTAATTCTAAGACTAACTCTTATTCTTATTGTTAGACGCAATCAATTGCATCAGGAGAAACTAACATATATTTATCGTACATTTTTTGCGAAACAATAGAAAAATCAATCAAAAATCTAGAAACATGGCTATTTCAACATACTCTTCTATTAATTATACATTCAATATTGTATAATAATTTCTAAATTCAAAAATCAATGTTCAATTCAAAAAGTATAGATGATTTTTTTTAAATAATTATGCTGAATAAATACATAAAGCTTATTGTCCAGTAAGTTATAAATTAAATAATATTGTTCGTGTTTCTGTAAATTACATATTTCATATTTAACTCTATAATATGTTTCTCACACGAGTGGAAGATAAAATTATATTATTTAAAGTACTACACATTTTTTTAATGTAACAGGATTCTTCAGGATCATATCCCACGGACTCTAAATGAACACACACACATATTTATATATATGTACATACTATGTTTAAGTTCATAAAGACAAATATTTGTACCTAACTTTGAAAACATCACATAAAAAAATTAAAAAAATAATAGCAGAATCTAAAGAACAACGATCAAAAATAATTACCTACAGTAATTTTAGAGAAAATCAATGTTCGAAGTCATTCTGAACAGTTTGACAAAAAATTGAACAATAAGTATAGGTGATGACCTACAGCAGCTGAATTACCATTTTTGGCCATTTAGAACTGCTTTGTCGAAAAACTAATCAGCACGTCTTCTTATCAATAGGAATCGACCAAAATTTGTATTCGAAGACAACACACACACATCCATTTTTTCTGAAGTATGCCAAATTATTCAGAAACCTTCGAAACGTAAAGATTCAAAAATTTTCATTTTTGATGTTTGAGATTGCTATAACTTACCATAAGGGAAGTTAATAAAAGATTAATACGGATTAATAAGATTAACCCTAAGACGTTGGTAAAAAAAGCGCAGATTGGCCATTTGGGCAGAAAATATTAAATTTACTGTTCTCTGGATTTTACATATTTCTATTACCATCAAAAACTATCCACTCGGATGGTCGTCCGTTGAGGTCGTCTCTCGGCAAACAAATAAAGATAGCGAAGAGATGATAAAATGTCGGTAAAGTACGAGTACAAGAACGTTGTGCAATCCGGTTAATAAATAATTTTAACAATCTTATCAATTGTGAGTTTCGTGAGTTATGGAGAATGGTCAGAACATGCTCTTTGTTGCTCGCTTGAGATAAAACGAACCAACTCATGTCATAATCAAACCAGTTCTTAGTCACTTTTTCACAGGGCGGCGATATCCTTTGACAGGGATCATTTCGAAGAGAATATGGATGAAACTTATATTACATTTATCTTAAGACTCATAATAAACAATTTTTACTCGTTTATATATATTTGTATTTATTTCACTATGAAACATCAGCAAATTTCTTGGCACAACTTAGAAAGTCTCAATCGAATTCTAATCCACTGGGCGTTCAAGTATGATAATATTCTGTATGAACAATAATTTAACTAGCTGTAAGTGGAATTCTGTCTTAAGGCAATTAAGGCATCGTGCCTTAAGGCAAATTGCTGGAACTTCCCCTACCAAACATTATTATTTTTTTAAAAACGTTTAACATTTTTGAAAAAATTTTACTTCGAAAAAATTAGATTTTTGAAAAACTATAAATTTGACAAAAAATTACTTTTTTGAAAAAAAAAATTTTTTTTAATAACAAATTTTTTTGAAAAGAAAAATGTTTTCTTCATTTTGACATATTTTGGAAATTCTGAACTTTTTTTCAAAGCAATCGTACTGCTTGAACTGCATAGAGACGAAATGCTAAAGCGCGCAAGTGCCGCATAAGCATTGGTACGGAACCCATAGAAATGTAAAAAAAAAAAATACTTATTGTTAAAATCTCTATAAAATATCTGATAATTTGATGTGCATGTGTTTAATCATCATTTTTAACCGCCAAATGGCATTTTTTTTTTCACTTTTTTCATTAGATCTCCGAAACCGCTAGACCTGACTTTATGAAAATTTGACATCGGACGCTCCGTTCTCTTAAAAACGGAGTTACCGTTTTCGGCACTTTTGCCTCGTATTTTCGGAACGGCTAGACCTGCCTTCGTCAAAACCTAATCAACAGGTCTCCTTATCAATACGAATCGAATGCTTTTTGAATTAATCAAATCGGTTGATCCGTATTCCCGAAATCGTCGACGAAAATTTGTATCCGCACATACATACACACACGCACACACACATACATCCATTTTTTCTAAAGTATGCCAAAATGTTCAGAAGATTTTGAAACGTAAAGATACATAAAAATTTTCATTTTCGATTTTTTTGCGATTACTATAACTTGCCCTACGAGAAGTTAAAAAGATTTTTTTTCTCAGTGCCATAGACAGCTTATTTATAAACTTGTTGTGCTAATAATGTGGTATACCTTCTACATTTCAGTCTGATTTGTTATAATCAACAAGTTTATTAACAAAATTAAACAAAATAGAAGTTGATGGTTCAATGAAGATTTCTGAAATTTGTTTTATAATTCGCTGGGTTGATGGTCAAACCTTGTAGTTGTTATCCCAGATGTACTGAGTTGCCAGAATGTGACAAAACTTAACTTTTTGGTTATCCTTGTGATGTACTTTTAACACAATTAGAATTTTAAATGTAACTAAATTTTAATTTTTATTGAGACAAGTATATGTACACATCGGAACATTTTTACACATGATATCTCACTAGAATCTCCTTGCCCCACGTGATATTTCCTAATTTTTTTTATCAACTCCTTTCCCCCTTCTCATTTAAGGCTCACGTGATTAATGGATGCCCCAAAGGCGATATATCGAAATACCTAAACTTATATGAACCATTAGATTTTTTTTGTCCTGAAAATCAAGGCAATCAAGATACATCATGTAAGATCTTATAGTTTATGTTATTATGATTTTAGAGAACAAAAAAATATTGGAAGAAATTGTGAAAAATCGTTTAGATATCACTCCTTGGTGAAAAAACATATGGCTTTATTTGTTGGATAAATATGAAATCCTACATAGTAAGCAGTTTAGCGACTTCTCTCCTCCGGGTATCGTTTCTTAGTATGATGGTGAACTACCAGTATTTTATTAGCAGACGCTATCGCTCGTATATGAAGACGTGAGATTATTTAACACGGAGATCGTACCTCATCGTCTGATTTATTGTTTTTTGACTTAGACCTTTGTTCTCTTCTCCGGGTAACACGGTGACTAAGAAAATTAAATTAAACTAAAATATGATTTACATATCTAATACTGGGAGTGAAATCGGAGACGGGTAGTAGTGATGGAGATTTAAGGGCGAGGCTGCAACTAGAGAAGTCTGGTGGGAAAGACTAATGTTTCTGTAAACTTTTTTCTTGCAATAAAAATACATAAGTAAAATTTAAAAAACTGATACTGTACTAATAATATTATTCTGAATCTTCTATTATTATATAACCTGAATATGAGAATTACCTTCAGATATATGGAAAAATGATCGACTTAATAAAAATTGAAATTTTGATTATAAAATCAAAAGTAATAGTAATTTATAGATAAACCAAGTTGCTGCATTAGTTTTTTCATCAATTTGTATTTAAAATTTCAGGATTTCATTTCCACTATATAAAGTTTCATCAGAAAGGTCAATACAATTTTTTCATCAATTTATAACGTATTAACGGTCTTGCCGATTTAGCCCAAACAATAATTTTGTAATCTTTTCAAATGTTTAAAATAATGTCAATATTTTTAAAATATTTTCAACATATATGAAGTAATTACAATATTTTCAAAATAGATCCAAAAAAATAAACGCAAAAATGCCCATGTAAGAACTATAAATTTCACAGTAAAATTTTCGATAATTATAAAAAACTAAGTTCGAAAAAAAACATTCAGAAAATGTATCACAAGAAAGTCGAAATTATAAGTGATTGTTAGTGAGACTGGTTATAATTGGTAAAAAATGATATAAATTCCAGTAATTGCTTACAATTTGAAAAATCTATTTTTTTAAATAGAAGTTACAAATTAAAATATCTAATTGTAAATACAAGAGAATCTATCTAACGCATGTGTGTATTGTGTTTAGTTTAGTTTGTTGTCCAGGTGTGTGTATTGTGTTTTACGATTTCTCATCTTGCTTTATGACAACTCTGACCACAGATGAAGATCATTGGCTTCTGCTCATATCCTTCTGTTGTTCTTCTGGGCTTACATTATTCCGGTTTCTGATATATCACTGATGTGATCGCCACCAGAGATTCTTTTGTAATATACGGTTTTCTTGTGAAATATGGCGATTTGTCTACAATATAGTCTCATATATCACAACAAAAATCTTATTTTTAAACTTAATATTTATTGATATTTGGCTAGTTATTTCAATTATAAATCAATATTTTTAGTTCATTATCTAGATCAGATCAGGTTTTTCCAGACTTTTTAACCTTCTAAAATTATCAATCAATCATCAAATATTAGTAGGAATATGTTATACTCATTTTCTAATTGTTTCCCTCAAATATCAAATTAAAATGTTGTTTAATAAATTATCTAGTTCAGATCAGTATTTTCGAACCTCTTTAACCTTCCAAAATTATCAATCAATTATCGAAGATTTGTAGGAATTAGATATTCTCATTTTCAAATTGTTTCCCTTAAATATTAAATTAAAATGCTGTTTACTAAATTGTCTAGATCAAATCACTATTTCCCGACCATCATAACCTTACAAAATTATCAATCAATTAACAAAGATTAGTAGGAATTTTTTATATTTATTTTCAAATTGTCTTACTTAAATATCAAATTAAAATATTGGTAAATAAATTGTCTAGTTCATATCAGTATTTTCGAACCACTTGAAACTTCCAAAATTATCAATTTAATATCGAAGATTTGTAGAAATTTGCTATTTTCATTTTCAAATTGTTTCCTTTAAATATAAAATTAAAAGTCTGTTTATTAAATTATCTACATCAAATCTGTGTTTTCCAACCTCTTTAACCTTCCAAAATTATCAACCAATTATCGAAGATTTGTAGGAATTTGTTATCATTTTCAAATTGTTTCCCTTAAATATCAAATTCAAAAATACCTGTTTTGCAAGCAGTAAAAATTGTATAAGCATATATTATTCAAAATTTAATTAGTTAACTTCCATTAATTTGCAATGTTTTCATGGAATATTTGCAGAAAACTTAAATTTGTATAGATCTTATTTTTATAGATCAATATTCAAAAAGATTAAAAAAGTAATTCACGTTTACGTAAATGTTACAATGTTACACTAAATATCCATTTTTAAAACTGCTGACAACAGTCAGTAGAAAGTATAGTACAACACTTATTTTATTAATATTAGACGAAATTTATTAATAATGAACCAATTTTAATAGTATTCAAACAATTTCAATATTATTGCACGTAATTCAGTGCATGTATTAAGAAAGTGTAGTACTGCACTTATTTTAGTAATATTTGATCCATATTTATAATATAAGATACATATTTATAGTATTGGACCCCTATTTATGATATGGAGCCAATTTTATTAATACTGCACCTATTTTATTAATCATTTTCGAATTTCTAATTTATTGCTGTTACTTCTAAAATATTGAATTTCATCTAAATTATTGACATTTCTAAAGCATTGTCAATTCTAAGTTATTTAAATTTCTAAAGTATTGTCAATTCTGAGCTATTTAAATTTCGAAAGTATTGTCATTTCTAAGTCATATAAATTTCTAAAGTATTGTCATTTTTAAGTCATTTAAATTTTTAATGTATTGTCATTTCTAAAGTGTTGTCATTTCTAAAGTGTTGTCATTTCTTAGTCATTTAAATTTTTAAAGTACTGTCATTTAAATTTCTAAAGAATTGTCAATTCTAAGTCATTTAAATTTCTAAAGAATTGTCAATTCTAAGTCATTTAAATTTCGAAAGTATTGTCATTTCTAAGTCAATTATGTTCGAAAGTATTGTCATTTCTAAGTCATTTAAATTTCTAAAGAATTGTCGTTTCTAAGTCATTTAAATTTCTAAAGTATTGTCAATTCTAAGTCATTCAAATTTCGAAAGTACTGTCAATTCTAAGCCATTCAAATTTCTAAAATATTGTCATTTCTAAGCCATTTAAATTTCCGAAGTATTGTCATTTCTAAGCCATTTAAATTTCAAAAGTATTGTCATTTCTAAGCCATTTAAATTTCCAAAGTATTGTCATTTCTTAGTCATTTAAATTTCTAAACTATTGTCATTTCTAAGGTATTGCCATTTCTAAAGTATTCTAATTTCGAAGGATTCGTCATTTCCATGTTATTCAAATTTTAAAAGTACAGTATAACTCCAATTATCCGAACTCCAATCATCCAAACTCCTATTATCCGAACTCCTATTATCCGAACTCCTATTATCCGAACTGCTATTATCCGAACTCCTATTATCCGAACTCCTATTATCCGAACTCCTATTATCCGAACTCCTATTATCCGAACTCCTATTATCCGAACTCCTATTATCCGAACTCCTATTATCCGAACTCCTATTATCCGAACTCCTATTATCCGAACTCCTATTATCCGAACTCCTATTATCCGAACTCCAACTATCCGAATCGCCGATTATCCGAATCACTTTCAGAAAAAAAATTGTCCAAAAAAAGTCCAAGTGCGCTATTATTCTTCCACCAGCAAAGCCAGTGTAGGCACATTGTTTGTTTTGATTTGACGGAGATGTTTACAGAACAATGATTTTTATTTCTAAACTCGTACATAAGTACATTTTATTTGTATTTAAAACATATGAAAATGTCATGTTTCTTTCATTTAATTCAATAAAAAAATAGTGCAATATCAAAACGTAACTTTTTTTCTCTCCAATGGCAATTTTTAAAAAAAGACTCCGAATATTTGATTATCCGAATCGGTCCCGGTCCCCATTAATTCGGATAATTAGAGTTCTACTGTATAGTCAATTCCATAGTATTTTCTTAATTTTGTAGTATACATGATATGATACAAAATATGTGATGTAGCATATTCATTTTAAAAGTATTGCAACTATTTCGAAAACATCATATTTATTATATCTATGTCAAAATCAATGTGTCTATATGAATATAGTATATATTTTACAAAAAAAATTTAATTGTATATTGTTTTCAATTTTATTTGTATAATAGTAGTAGTATTAAATTTAGAACATTTTGCACCAAAAGGTGATTAGTACAATAAATTTATTGTTTTTCAATTATAACTAATAAAAAATTATCACTTTCTGCACCCACGTTATTACCATCATTGCACAATACTAGATGTCTTAAGATTAAATGTAAACATTCTAACTTTCAATAATAAAAATTAAGATCTCATCGACTTAATGGCTATAAATACATACAAAGAAAATTTATGTGAATTTAATAACTGTGTTGATTTGTAAAGGTAAGTAGAAAATGCAACTTACCAACAATTGCATAACATACTCTGTTGATTGGCATCCAATACTATTTAATAATATGTAAATTGGCAAAAATTATGCTGTCATTCCGTACCATTTACAAAGTAGTGAATCCTGAGAATTCCGTGATAGCAAAAGATGATTTTTCATCTTTTCACTCAATCATAAATCGTGCTCAAATGCCAAGAAGATATTAAATATCAAACGAACGAAAATAATGTAAGGTCTACATCGTAAAGCTACTGCCTGTCACAAACTGGTTTTTAGCATTGTAATTTTTAATTGCGCCTTGTTAAGATTACGTTATACGCTTGCAATGCAAGTAAGAGATTACATTCTTATTAATACCGAGAATAGAGTCACTCGGCTACATGATCTTTTATTACAGAAATTATCGCGGGAAATGCACTCTTCGCGATTTTGATATTTTAATTGCTTCATTTGCACACATTCAGACCACACCGGGGGATAAATTAATAATAATAACAATAATTCGTATACGTAAGTGTGATGGGACAACTTTTCTTTCACTTTGGCTCTATATGTTCACTGAAGTCCACTAAGAAAATATGATCTAATGATATAGTTCTAAATGTAATTCCTTAAATGATACTGAATAGTTTTAGATGAAAATCTACCGAGCCGTTTTCTTGTAATTAACTGTTGAAAAAAAATTAAGCCGATTTTTATGGAACTTTTTTTGGCGATTAATATCATGGTCTTATAGAACTTACTGAAATATTACGACCTTACGACAAGTAATTTAATTTCAAAAATTCATCAACATTTGAGAAAATGTAACTCTAAGTATGTAAAAAGTTTGGTGGCATATAAACAATTTCCCTTTCGAGTTTGTGGTAGGATAGTAAACATTTAGGGTGGTATGTTCTTTTCACTAACGCATTATAAAACCAGTGGTGAATGGCATATTGTCTTAAGGCATGTTGCTAGAACTCCTCGTACCGTAATGAAATATTCGAGGATAAACTGGAATGCAAAGTTAATATTTATTTAAAATATATAAGTGAGCTTTCACGTATTAGTTAAAAATAAAATTAGAAGTCGAATAATTTTCAATATTCAAAAAGAATTATGATTTTTTTTTTAATTTTGAAAAAAATGTCTTCCCCAAAAACTGATCGTTTCTTTCTTTACAATATGAACATAAGCAAAATGATTTTAGAATTATCAGAATCAAATGATTTGTTTTCTCAAAACATGCCAATTTTTGCATTTTTAGCTCCTTATCTCCAAAACGTCTAAACTTGTCTTTGCCAAAAACTTATCAGCACGTCTCACTATCAATAGAAATCGATTGCTTTTTAAATAATTCAAATCGGTTGGTCATATAAATATACATAAACATACGCATTTTTTTTAAGGCATGCCACAATATTCAGAAACCACTGAAACGTGAAGATATGCAAAAATTTTCATTTTTATTTTAGGACGATTATACGTAATAACTAACCCAAATGTGAAGTTAAAAATAAAGTTAAGTTGATTGATCCAAAACAATATTGTTAGGGGTGGACATCTATCAACCCTTTCAATTCGGATGCGGCCGCTCTGGCAGAAAAATGCATATAAATTCCGGAATTCGCAAGTGGAAAGGGTTAATAATAATGAGGCCTTTAAGATCCGTTAAAAAATGTAAGCTCTACTATAAGCTCAAGAAAATCTGAATCGAAACTCAGAGAAAATCTATCACAAAACCGATAATAATTGATCACTTACCACGCAAAATTAAAAATAATTAAATTAACGAATTGACTATTTCAAAATGGAGGTCATTAGAAGGAAAGTGAATATTTATGGTTATATTATTTTGAAATTCTGCATTATAATCAATTAAAATAAAAAACCATAAGAAACAACAATGATATTGATGAATGTTAACATAACGAAATAAAATTGGTGCAATATTGGTCCACCAATATTAGGAGGACCTCACAAAAATAAATATTGTGCCACATGGATATCAATATAGAAATTCGTGTATACTGAAGAAGGGTAAGAAAAAAATCGATTTGATCATTCAATAATTTGTTTCGTATAAGATATTAGGGTAGGAAGTATTTGTTATATTGAGTCGGTTTTCTCGTGTTAGTCATGCAGATAAATTATTCTTATTTCTGTTACTATCACTTTTTATTGTATATCTATGTTTTTATATGTTTGATTTGCTTATCTTATAAAATAGGCTTCTCTTTTGGTTTTAGTAATTCTTATATTGTTGATAGATTTTCTGGGTTACATAGTTGCTAAGCGTCAATATATATATATATATATATATATATATATATATATATATATATATATAATATCTCTATCCTGTTAATCTAATTCAAGAATTTCACAATTAGTTGAATTTCATCCAGTGCTTTGGTCATGTAAGTTTGTTTTGGAGAATCAATTAAGGCCGATACTGATAGCACAACATCCATAAAACTGTATTGCCTTCGAGCTATTACAAACCCCTTGGACATAAACGCACATGTACAATGTTCGAATATATATATATATATATATATATATATATATATATATATATATATATATATATTGTCCAGCCGTCCTGATAACACAAACGATCTAACGGTGCTGAGGGAACTACAGAATGACCACCAATACCTTCCCTAAAGCAGAAATCTAAAGTGCAGTCCATATGGGTAAAGTTAGTCAAAATATTGTCAGAACATTAATTATAATCAAAAATTTATATAATGTAAAATAATCTCCAAGATTTGTAAAATTTGGAACTCGAAATTAAAATACTCAAAGTTATGGAGGTTAATGAGCGTTCACTATTTTTTTAAATTTAATTGACTGAAACACGTGAATTACTTTTAATTCTATTTCTTAAGAATTAGTTGCTTTAACTATAAATATTTAACAATATCCAATAAATCATAAGAAATAATCCAATTCACTACAAAGAAGAATAGTGTCAGAGATTTCAAACATTAATTATAATCAATTTCCAATTGCCATTTCACACCGCAATGCTCAAAATGGGCTATTTTCAATTGGAAACATATTTTTAACTTCCCGTAGGGTAAGTTATAGTAATCGCAAAAAAATCGAAAATGAAAATTTTTATATATCTTTATGTTTCAGAGCTTTCTGAACATTGATGTATGTGTGTGTGTGTGTGTGTGTGTGTGTATGTATGTATGTATGTATGTATGTATGTATGTATGTATGTATGTACGTGTGTGTATGTATGTGCGGATACAAATTTTCGTCGACGATTTCGGGAACACGAATCAACCGATTTGAATAATTCAAAGAACATTCGATTCGTATTAATAAGGAGACGTGCTGATTAGTTTTTGGCGAAGGCAGGTCTAGCCGTTCCGGAGATACGGGGCAAAAAGTGCCGAAAACGGTAACTCAGTTTTTAAGAGAACGGAGCGTCCGATTTCAATAATTCAAAAAACATTTTACTTGTATTGACAATATAAAGAATTGATCAAATTTTCATAAAGGCAGGTCTAGCGGTTTCGGAGATCTAACGAAAAAAGTAAAAAAAAATGCCATTTGGCGGTAAAAAATGATCATTAGACATATGCACATCAAATTTTCAGATATTTTATAGAGATTTTAACAATAAGTATAAAATTTGTTTATTTTCCTATTGGTTCCGTATCAATGTTTACCCGTTAGACAGCGACGCCACGCTTACGCGCTTTATATTTTGTCTCTATGCAGTTAAAGCAGTACAATTGCTTTGAAAAACAAGTTCAGATCTGACAAAATATGTCAAAATAAAGAAAACATTTTTTTTTTTTAAAAAAAAAAAAAAAAATTTTTTAAAAAAAATTAAAAAAAATTTTTTTTTAAAAAAATGTAATTTTTTGTCCAATTTATAGTTTCTCAAAAATCTTATTTATTCGAAGTAAATTTTTTTCAAAAATGTTAATAGTTTTTTAAAAAAATAATACTTTTTGGTACGGGAAGTTCCAGCAATTTGCCTTAAGGCACGATGCCCTAATTGCCTTAAGACAGAATTTCACTTACAGCTAGTTGTGCTTGTATTTTCACTTTACTATTTTGTGCTTGATCATCGCTGCTGCACAATGCCAGTGTTCAGACGTATTTTCGTTTTATTATATTGGCCATGAAGGTGACAACCTTTAGGGCATTAATCTTTATACGGAATGGTTGCTACATAGAGACATCCAGATATGTTTTACTACTGACTTTTAAATTAAAGTCATTTATTTTGTAGCTGAATTGTTAAATCATTTTAATTTAAGAATATACATTTCCAATGTTATATTACTAATTCTGATGATGTACATAAACTATCACTAGCAATTTTAACCTAAATTATGTGTAACAATAATTTTACGTAAAACAACTTTTTGTAATGAGCTGATAAAATCAAGACGATTTTTTTACATTTTCAAACAAAAATTGCAAAACTATATTATTATCCTGAAAAAAGAGTAGACGTGATCTAAAACAACACTACTATTATTTCTCAGATGCTATGTTCAATGGGTTTGGGGTCTCTTTTAATTTTTTAATATTTTCAAATATTAAAATAAATGTTTCATAAAAGTGTAGAGAATTATACAAAATCAGTGGGAACAACAAAATATGTCTTGCCTTTTTACTAGCCAAGAAAATGCTAAGTAGATATGCAGTAGAAGCTGAAGGAATAGTAAAAAAAAAATGTATTGACTCGTTCAACTCATCACTTTTTGATCCCATTTCGTATATTTATTTTTTAACCAATTCACATTAACAATGATCTACATTTTTTAAATTTTCCTTCATCCGATGATCGACATTTTTAAATTATCCTCTACCCAGTTTGATTCCATGTAGTTAGTGCGGGCAGACCCTTCCTAACACCGGCTACTTAATACCGTTTTCCCTTACAGGATAGTTTGGCTATGAAACAACCCCCAAGAATAGATTGAATCCACCCCCAATCAACGGAAATTCGTGTCAGAATATTGCTTGACCTAATACAATACAACCGAGTCCGAATTGAAGCCGAAGATTTGAGATAGACTGGAGAAACGCTTTGGTCTGTGGTACCATAATAAAATAAAATTAAAGACGTAATGCAATTAAAGGAATTAAAACTGGATATTATAAAATAATTTAGTAAATAATTAATTAGTAATATAATTTATTTATTTTGAAATAGAAACTTAAGAGTAGTTGAAGAGCAAAGTGAATTTTGTAAGGCTCTATGAAAAGAATACTGGTATTTCTCTGATCACAATAAGAATCCATTTGCTTGAATTAATAGTGGGAATTACAGAACTATTTACTGCTTTATTATTTCATACCACAACTCTATTGAGGGTATGTATGGAATATTATTATTTAATCTGAATGAAAAATTTGGGGAAATAAATAAGATTTTAGAAGAGATACAGCACAGTAATAAAACAAGTACTAATCTTATTACTTGAAGTATAGGCAAATATTAGACAATCATTAATGATATTTGTATGTTATACAATAATTTTCATTATTAATAATATATAATTAAAATAATTTATTAATATAAATCGAAAACTATAAAAAAAATTTAATTTTACAAGGAATGAAAAACAGCAAGGGAGAAAATGTTTCTAGACTTGTCATACCATGGTGATGATCCAATTATTTGAATTAAAATCAAATTATCAAATTATTATTATTATTATTTTGATAATAGTAACTACGTTTCATATTATACATACGAAATTTTTATCTATATTTAACAAATACTATAATCATTTAATATAGGATTCGAAACTACACAAAAAAATTAAATTTTATTAGGAATAAGAAGAATGTAAAATGCAAAAATGCTACTTCTCTGATTTAAATAAGAATATTGGCATTAAAAAATAATTTAGTGCTTTAGTATTTTGTACACAACTATTGAAGATATATTGAATAAAATTAAATAATCTGAATTTAAAACTGAAAAACTGGATTTCAGAAGAAATGCAAGATAAAAAAATAATACTGCTACAGTAATGTTAAGGGTTAAATTATTGAATTATATGTTGCTAGATGAGCATATAATTATATACTTCATTATTATAGTGACAATATTATTGGTGATATATATTAAATATAATTATTTATTATATTAAATATATTATTCAATCTAGATTGAGAACCAGAAAAAAATGTTAGAGGGATAACAAGCAAGGCACAAAATATGGATACTCCTCTCTTGATATAATAGTGGTCCAATTATATCAAGCAAAAGAGAATATTGCAAACAAATTAACTTCATTATTAATTTATGTATACATCATTATTGTTGAAAAGATTTATTAAATCTGGATTGAAAACTATAAAAAACTGGATTTAAAAAAAAATCCAGGAATGCAATAAAAAAATGCTGATATCATTTTTACTAAAATCCTGTTGCCGAAGAGAAGCTTTATATAAATCGCCAGATAATCTTGCAAATTTTGTATTTTTTAGACTTCTTAAGAAGTTCTGAATGATATGAGATCAAATTTGGAGGAAATAAGAATGTATATAGGTTTTTGGTCTGATTTTATGTGTAGAACGCCTAATTGCACAGTTAATACAGTACTTTTTGACAGTTACTACCACCAACTCATATAAACGTAGACCCGCAATATACTATTACTTTAACACTCCTATTTTATCCGAACATTAGTCTCTAAATACATATCGAGTAATATAAATCATAATTCATAACCAAGTACTAAGGGCATCAGGTTTCCCAAACCAACTCGTCAATGATCTGCAGATAGCAAATACAATTAAAAAAATTATAAAAAAAAATACTTCAGCTTCAACTAGTTCATGAATAATTGAGATGTAATTAATTCAATGTTTTTCGTTTTTATCAAATCATAACTCTTAATAAAATCTAAAATGTCTACGTATACCAACCGCTAAAATTACTATATGTCCTTTTATACAGAATGTAACTTCCATTTTTTCTTTCATTATTGAACTCCCAAAAGCAAACTTTGTAATCGACAGAAAATCCGTCTTGCTAGTTTTATGTTTCGTCAACATTTGATACCAAAATTGGTAAGATTGTTAGATTGTAAGAGTGTTAATGTGTGTGAGACAATTTTATTCAAAAACTGCTGCACTGATAAAAATTCAAAAACAATTTTCTGACACTCGGTACAAACTGATGTTGATTAGATTCTTTAATATTCACTACCAAAATGCAGAGAAGTATTACAATATAGAAACAAATCAAACAACCACAATAGTTCATTACCATAGTACATCAAACTGTATCAAAAACATGATAAATCCGTCAGTCTTCCCTAATCTCTTCAAACATATCCCAAATCACACTATCTCTCCAAAAATTATCCAAATATTGTCTAATGGTATAGAGGCGTAATATAAAAAATAGATTAAAATTATTACATCAAGACTACAGATAATTTAAAACTATACCATCATGTGTACATAGAATAATGTTGTATTTTATGTAAACCATTTAGTTTCAAAATAAATATAAACCGTCGTCGGAGCAGTGGAGCGGGTTATCTAGACTTCGTCTTATATTTTAATGACAGCGCTTAAAAAATCATAGTCATAAATCCGTGTTGTTTAAACAAATGATTTTCATTGCCTTTTCGTAAGCATACAGTGTAATAATTTTATTCAGAGGTCAATAACTCTTAACAGGTTGAGAGGTTTAAGATTTAAGAGCTACAAGGATCACAAATTTAAAAAACATTAATATATCCTCTAGTATTGATATGAAGATATCAGATCATTCGAATTACAAACTGAAACTGTGCATTCAATCGATTTTCAAAAGCTGGTTTTCTTAAGTCCAATTAATAATAAGCAGTAATTATCAATTAATGTATAGAATTGCAATAATCACAAAATTCTGTGTATCTTATTTGCTTACTATGAATAGACCAAAGTCTTGTTCAAACTAGAATAAAATCATCGATATCAACAATTGTAACTTTTCGTACATTTACGAGTATATCAATATTTAACTTGTTCAATTATTTTAATTCTAGTCTATCAATTTTTTTCAAGATGAAACAAAGTCAAACAAATTTAGCAACTAGTGGGGTGCATGGAATCGTGCCTTAAGGCAAATTGCTGGAACTTCCTGTACCAAAAATTATTTTTTTGAAATGAAAAAAAAAATTACTCTGAAGAAATTAGATTTTTGAGAAATTATAAATTTTTGACAAAAATTTACATTATTTGAAAAAAAAAAGACTTTTATATGAAAAAATTATTTTGAAATATTTTGGAAATTCTGAACTTATTTTCAAAAAAATCGTACTGCTTTAAGTGCATAGAGACGAAATATCGAAGCGCGTAAGCACCGCGTCGCCGTCTAACGGATAAACAAAGTACGGAACCCATTGGAATGTAAACAAAATTTATACTTATTGTTAAAATCTCTATAAAATATCTGATAATTTGATGTGCATATATCTAATGATCATTTTTGACAGCCAAATGGCATTTCTTCTTACTTTTTTTACTAGATCTCCGAAACCGCTAGAACCTGCCTTCATGAAATCAATTCTTCATCTTGTTAATACGAGTGAAATGTTTTTTGAATTATTCAAATCGGACGCTCCGTTATCTTAAAAACTGAGTTACCGTTTTTGACAATTTTTGTCCCATATCTTCGGAACGGCTAGACCTGCCTTTGCCAAAAACGAATCAGCATGTCTCCTTATCAATACAAATCGAATGTTTTTTGAATTATTCAAATCGCTTCATCCGTGTTCCCGAAATCGTCGACAAAAATTTGTATCCGCACACACACACATACATGCACACACACACACATACATCCATTTTTTCTAAGGTATGCCAATATGTTCAGAAGGTTTTGAAACGTAAAGGTATATAAAAATTTTCATTTTCGATTTTTTTGCGATTACGAAAACTTGCTCTACGGGAAGTTAAAAATAATAATTTTTAAATAAAATAATAGAAAATAGTCGATTTAAAACAGTGAATATTTTATTTAGTTTCAAACAATATTTATGTTACAAATAAAGTGAAAAATACTTTCCGGACTTATTTTTTGCTTCAAACAATCAGTATCAAATATCATCACGTGTATATTTGATTTATAAAGATATCATGTGTATAAAAGGTACGAATCGTATGTATTTTTACCTTTTTTTAAAGTTGACACATTCCGTTTTTGCGATATGAAATTTCTTTATGATCCTAGGTATTTAAAAAGACATTTTATACAAGTTATGATATTAAGTTACCCATATACTTTATATGCAACTGTAAAAGATATTTAAATTAAGTCCTTTCATAGAATTTGTATACGTTTTTATTTTTGAATTGCAAAAATGTGTTTTGCGATATTTGATATATACTAGGGAGAAAATATCAAATTGCATTATAATGCATGGACAATAAGAATAATTTAAAACGCTTGAATTTATTATGATATCCTTATGAGTGATTAATATAAAAACCTACTCCAAATCCTATTAACATTTAATCGAATAAATAAAAAATAATTAGTATATTGCAGAAATTTACAACGTTTCGGAACTAGTTAGATTACATGAAAAACGGGATTTTCTACCAAAAATTTTTTTTTTATGAAATAATAGTAATGATGATTATAAAATATGAATAGAGCTTATAAAAAAATAAATTAAGTTTCTTCAAAAAGTGAAAAAAATAAAAATATTTTAAAATTGAGAAGCAAAAATTATTTATGTGCAATATTGATTTAAAACCCATAACACTCAGTTTTTTGTCAAAACAATTATTTAAGAATATTTCAAAATTTTGATTTCACTTGTATGCCAATTGGCATACATTGACAAAATTTTATGACGACCATTTGCCAATATACAGAAATACTACGTTTTGAAACTTTACTCAGAAGCTCATTATGTGATTAAGTTTAGTAGTTAGTTGTAGTAATTATTTTGAGCATACTTCATGAAAGTAAAATTGTACTTTCCTAATTATTAATTAGATAAGAATCCAAAAATACTTTTTGTATCATTATTCAATCATGCAACAAGTTAGAAAGGTTTTCGAGAATGCATATAATTTCCAAGAAAAGTTTCCTCATCCAACAGCTGATTCCTAAATCTATCCCCAAGTCAAACCTCTTCGAATTCTATCGATTGTCCATTTATCGATATAACAGACAATTAACGTCAGTCAAATTCTATAATTTATTATTTTCATATCAAATCCTTGGCAATACGTAAGTTTTTAATAAAAGATCTGATGACGGCAAACGGTCATCCCTTGACGAACGCGATATTGCCAATATTGCGCGCTATCTTATACGCCATACGCGGAGAGGCGAATTATGGTGCTGGGATGTTGATCGAATTTGTTTTATGTCGAAAATATAATAGATGTATGAGATGTTTGAATTTTTATAAAAGCTAGGAAATCAATTGTTGATATGTCTTAGAGACTACTCGTCTAAGTGACTGTATGTCCAAGTATATTTATGTACATGTCCACATGTCTACATTTTTACATGCCTACCTGTCTACATGCCTACGTTCTTTTCATGTATACCTGTCCACATGTCTAGGTTTTTCGTGTCCACCCATCTACATGCCTACGTTTTTTCATATCTACCTGTCTACCTGTCTACCTGTCAACATTTTTCATGTCTACCTATCTACATGTCTACCTGTCTAAATTTCTACATTTTTTATGTCTACATTTGTTACGCCTACCTGTCTACCTGTCTACATGTGTACCTGTCTACCTGTCTACATGTCAGCATTTTTATCTGTCTACGTGTCTACATATTTATCTGTCTACATGTCTACATGTCTAGATTTTTATCTATCTACGTGTCTAAATGTCTACATATCTACATTTTTACCTTTCTACATGCCTCTATGCCAACATGTTCATATGTCTAGAAGTCTATATGTCTGTTTTTTTCATATCTTTCTCTATGCGCATACCTGTCATCTTTGTTCCTACCTACTTGTCCAATTATCGATTTGTCATCTGTGTACCAATATTTCTACATCTATATAAATCAATAATATTGATTTTTTTAGGTAAAACTTCTTTAGGTGCGACATGGGTGTAAATCCGTACAAATGCAACGGAAGTTAGTTACGGCAAGGTCGAGTGCCAATGATTCGTCTACATTTCTATACGAGTCAATTGTGATTGGTCGTATTTGTGCGAGGCTTCTTGGTATGCGTAATTTTATACATGCGTCGTATTTCTGCGAGGCTTCTTTGTATGCGTGACTTTATACGTGCGTACGTCACCAAAATCGTGAAGCATATTGTTCATTTATCGGTGTTTCATGTCATTACATTTTAAGGTTAAATATTAGTACAGATCTTGAGTTAATAAAATATTGTCTGGATTGGAAGAATATCCCGTCCCCCATAAATAATTATAGTGCGAATAATAAATCTGTGCCGACACGTAAGTTTGTTGAAGTACTTTGTATTATTCGTGGTTACTATATATTTTTTAGGTTATTAAAACAAAAATTATTTTTATATGCAAGATATATACTACAACTGTTTGAAGAATGAAACTGTATCAAAAGCAAAAAACTAAAAAAAACAAGCAATCAATGATTGTATGTTAATTTTAATTACATGAAGTTCTTCAAACACAATTACATGACAAGTGAAATTAATAATTAAATCAATCTTTCTCCAAATTTGGTCTATTTCGATTCAGAATAACTTGAAACGTCGAGAAAACAAAATTAGCAAATAAGGTTTTTCCTCCCTCGGGAAGTTAATAATATCGACGATCAGTGCAATTCTTTCATCCCTAATATTGACACACCATGAATGCTACCTATCGCCGCCCGCCCTAGTCTCGAAGTAGAGATCGGTATAACTTTTGTCCTATTAAACACAAACCCACCCCTAAAATATGACCACACAATGCAGTTGATGTTTCTTGGGCAAACTGATAATAAAAGCAGGAATCTTCGGAAATGCACAATAAAAATCTACTGCTTCCCGACGATAACTATAATCGAAAAACCTGGAATGATTTTAATTAAACTTGCAGGGATTGTGTGGATCGATTTATGGTAGAAGAATTAGATGGAGGACAATATTAAAATTTATTTTTGTACATACATACACACTCATGTGTTCCAGAAAAGTAAGATTTTCTAGCGAGAACAAACTACTCCATAGCAAAGTTAATAAATTGCTCAAAAATATTTAAAAAAACAAGTTACATGAACTTCCCGATATGTGTAAATAATCTACTTAATCAATAAAAAATAAATTAATTTATGAGTGATTAAAAGTATTCCGAGTGGATTTATTACACATGATTGAAAACGAACGAACACTTAACGTGTAATCGGAGTATTTTCTAAAAGCAAATTTTTAAAAATCAATAATTTTTATGATTGAACCAGTTTCTCTAGGACTTTAATGATTTAGTACGTTCATTAGGACCAAGTACTCTATCGTTATGCCAAGTAAATCGTCTAATTTAAATTTTGACAAACGTCAAATAACTACTTATTTTCTCAAACTTTGATGAATTTTTAAAATTAAACTACTTGTCAGTAAGTTCTATAAGACCGTGATATATATCGCCAAAAAAAGTTTCATAATAGATATAGTTATTTAACTTCAAAAATAATTCATAATTCTCAATGTGTATATAAATATATGTATATTTACTTCGGCGTCTTTACTTTGAAATAATCTATACACCTGTAATCGTTCTACCACAGCCCTAACATCTTAAACAAGCATTGATCAAATATTTGAGAACAAGATGAAAAAAAAATCGACTTATTTAATTATCTCAATTTTTTAGATAAAAAACATATGAAATACAACATCCCGACTAATATAATATCACCGGCTGGCGTTTGATAAAATAAGAACGAACGAATAATCTTTGTTTACATTGAACAAACACATGTTTTCGTTTGTTAGATGTATATTTGAATTTTGATTTTTTGGCTCTTGTTTGATCTCAGACAGGTGGAGTTTATTGCACCTGATCAGGTAAGGTACACATAATGAATCTCATGATTATCTTTGAATTTTTTAATTATTTAAGTCATTACGCACCCGATTCTTCCATAAAATAAACCAATGCTATGGCAAGGTTTTATTTTGTAGCAGTTTTCATACAAAATGGTACTAAATACTGCCAAAAGGCCTTGTGGTTGCTGTACAATCAGGCGTTTTAGAGGAGGAGACGATGTTATCATAAGTGCATCTTTCTGATGTTGCATAATAACATATTTGCATTGCAGTTGCATTTTATGTGTGAAACTCCTGATCGCATAGCAAATCATAACCATTGGATAGATTTTAGTACCATTTTGTATGAAATCTGCCACGTATCATAGCTTTGCCATAACATTGGTCAATATTGGTAATATTGGTGAATAATGGTCCATGTTGGTCAATAATGGTCCATGTTGGTCAATATTGGTCCATGTTGGTCAATATTGGTTCATGTTGGTCAATATTGGTTTATGTTGATCAATATTGGTAATATTGGTAAACGTTGTCATTTTACGGCCGAATCGGCTCAAACAAGTGGTAATGCGAGTAAATAATCGACTAAGTGGATTAGGAACCAATATATTGATTTATGAGATATTTATAGGTAAACCGAGTTGCTATAGAGGCTCATAATGTTAGAAACTATGGAATTTCAGATAGTATTTAAATAATATTTGAAAATAATTCCATTTCTAAGCATGTGGCGCTTATCCGAGCAGACGGCGCTTTCAAAAAAAAAACACATGGAGACTTCAAAACTCATAAAACTCTATTTGTTTATTCGGTTTAAAAATTTTATTACACGACGGAGAAAATGAATGAGTTGTAAACGAATGAGTTTTAGGATGTTAGACGACAGAAATATCTATAATGAATCAAAAATTTTATTTTAAAACACAGATTATGTATATATATATATATATATATATATATATATATATATATATATAATACATATTAAAGTTTTCAGACATATATGTGTAACTAATAAAGAGAAATAAGATAAATTGATTTTTTTAACTTGAGAACGTTTGAACTCATCTTCACTGCGCATACATACAATTGATTTGAACAATATTAATATAAACGTGAATGTTTATTAGATAAATAAGATAAAAATGTAGCAAGGTAACTTAATGTATCAAAGATAAAAAAATGGCAAAATTTCTGAAAAATCTCAAAAATTTATATCACACATATAGGACTGATAGGGCCCTGTATTAGTAAATAAAATTTTATTTTTTGCCTTTGTAAGATACATGTTTTTATAAATAAAAATTAACAAACTTATATATACAGAACATGCTGTATTAATTAAGTAATTCCTCTTTTTTGCATTCACCAAAAGGAGCATTGACGTGTTAAAAGGTTTAAATGAATAATTGTATATGGTTTCATGCACCGAAAAAAAAATTGAAGCTTTGCAGAACGTGGCAAACATATACTGTTAAACTTAAAGTTATAAAATTTATTTATAACATTTGTAATATCAAGAGTCATCAATTTGACAAAATATCTATAAACCGCATTTGGCAATAAATTAAACGCAACCCCTCATCCCTTATAGTTTTTTCCATACATTCCCAAAAAATAACTGTATATTTGACTCTAGTACTACATCAGAGATGATGATCATAGATAAAGGAGTGGATTTGATCTCGGCCAAAAAAATGTGTATTATTTGATGTGGTACCCGCAAAAGCATATAAAGCGTTATGTTTCGGTATCGCACCCGCTCGGGCCATTTTATTTTATTCCTATTATATGTATTCGGATTTTGTCGAAATATTTTACTTGAAAAGCTCCATTACTTCCCGCCTGCGGTACAAACAAAAACCAAAAATCGCCCGCACTTATATAACCAGGACTGCAATCAGGGATAGCGATTGATCGAAAAAAATTGATTTTTTTTATTTATATCATGTATATAAGGATACACTGTAATATATTTGTTCACTAACTATTATATATAGCTTAAATTTGCAGCGTATCCAAAGTGTGATTTGTCTCATCATCAGCGTGATATAAAAAATTTGTTTAACTATGTATCAATTATTTGATAATTAATGTATATTCTATTTATAAGAAAAAAAATTCTACTGGCTAATATAGGGTAGGGCGAGGCACGCAAGTCCAATTTGACTTTGAGCAATTATATTGTAAAACCAAACGAATAATATCACAACAAATAACACACAACCAATGTTCTAACTATGTTCACTAAAACTGCCAGCTAATTAATCATTGTAGAAATATGTTTTTTGTTGTTTTTTCAAAACTTTGTAACTTGGTTGTTTTTACCCCATAGGCAAGGTAAATTTCGACGGCCAAAGAGCAGTCAGATTCAATGCCTTAATTTTAAAGAGATTTTACAAAATATTAGCTACATTATTCAACCAATGCAAAATAACTTATGGACTCATTTTTGCAGGGTTAACACTGTAAATAACCTTGATCTGGTTGGAATAATTATCTCTTGTAAAATTGCCTTTTTAACTTGATTTTCTTTTTGCTTTACTATTTTTTATACTTTACGCCTTTTCCAGAGTGAAGGTTTAGTTGGTTGCTTTTAACCTGCCCGAATGTAAGCTTTTTTAGAGATTATATACAAGAATTGTTGAACTTAACATTAACATATCTTACTCATCAATTAACGTATACTAAGCAATAAAGCTCATAACTAAACCAAATAACAAAAGAATATACTTTTTTATAGATTTTCAAACATTTTTCTTTTTCTGGATAAAAAAGTCGTGAAAATCAAGGTCATGGTTGGCTAGACTTCTTTTCCCCTCTACTTTGAAATATTGGTGTTCTCACATAAATTTTAATTCGCTCGCCAGTAGAGTCCAATTTTGTGATAAATTTTAGTTTGCTCTTCAGTAAAAGCCTATTTTGTAATGAATTTTATTTATTGGTGATGAATTTTAGCTTAATCGTCAGTTGAGTCAATTAATTTTTGTTTGCTCGTCAGTGAAGTCCATTCTGTTAATAAATTCTGGATTACTCGTCAGTAAAGTCCATTTTGTAATGAATTTAAAAAATTTGTAAATTACTTTACGCGTCACACAACACGATATTCTAAATTTGATTTGTTTATTTTCATTAACTTGATAAATTTAATAAATTTTAGAGAAAGAGCTATATATCTTTTTAAAAATAATTTAGTCTATTAAATGCAAGTGCAAAAACGTTTAAACTTCGCAGATACAAAGATATATATTATGATTATAATTAGTCCCATCAACAGAATTTCTTTCAAGATTGATTATATATAAGAAACTGTTTAACAAATATCTATAATTGCTTGAAGTTGTAAATTCATTATTTCATTAATTTTACTTATATCAGTTTGTATTTTAAGAGCTTAAGTATAGATTTTTTTTCGGTTTTTATTTTTCACTGTATTTTTTTTCTAATATAAAGTTATCAGTATTTTACCATTTTAAAATCCTGACTAAAATCGTCAACTTTTGATAAAACTAGCCACTTTAGTACCTACATTTTACAAAATGAATGTCTTTCAAACTCGACCATTTTTGAAAATTTTAAATTCGTAGTTTAACAAAAAGTCTCAATTCTTGAAAACTTGAGACAGCTGTATCTTTATTTTTGAAAGTGGTTTAAGAAATATTATTCACGGTTACGGTCCCAAAGTTTAAATAAACGAAAGTAATAAAAATTAAGCACAATAACCCAAAAATATCAATTTTATCAAAGCTCAAAATTGCACTTAAAAGCTCATAATTTTCAATTGATGTTTTCACATATATAAATCGATGAAAATGTGAAGGTTGCAGATAAAATTGAGGCCTGGCTAAAGATTTATTATAATTTGTAATGAAATCCAAACGACAAATATTAAATTGTAAATAATTTAACTTCTGCTAAATTTTTTTATTACAGAATCAAAATTTGTGTTACAACTAGCTATCACCGAGAACTCTATAAAATGTTAATTTTTTTTACTTATGATAAACTATCTCGAAAAAAAACCGGTTAATATTTAATTACCATTATCATTAATGATATCACTTTTACTCAAAAATATAGATCGAAAATATTTCCAAGTGAAAATAGCCCTTTGGCACTGCTTGCAAAAATCAAATGAAATCTAATCTAATGAAAATCAAAATAATGTATGTGAAAATCTTATAATAAATTTCAAATAAAATGTAGAACGTCAATGATACGTCCTAAAGTATAAGAATCAAGGTGATGGCTGTTTTAGCAAGGTATGGTTAAAAATGGTTCTAGAGATGTCAATTATAATAGCAGTGATTACGACTTAGTTATAAATAAATGAATTAAATAAATGACCTGTATTCCTTGCTATAGACAAATATAGTGTATTAACTACCAAATAAGTGTAAAACCGTAAAAAAATCGCCGTGGAAAAGCAAAGTACGAACTATAATACATATAATTTAGATATACGATCCATCCAGACATCGTTGACAGTGAGCAGTATGTATATCATAATATATCACTAGAAATAAATATAGCGTAGAGACGTCAGTGGAAAACAGCCCTCAATTCAGCAGAACGAACCTTCTAAAGCGATTTATTTGGATTTATTTCCGAAAAGTCTCACATCCGATGATATACGAGCTTTCTGAATTATAATAAATATCTATATATGCACACACCGACCCCGACGTGCCAACTTTATATTTTACTAATACATCATCCCGGGGGGTTGTTTAAAATACTATATCTGAAATATCATATGTGTATCAACAAAATACACATTTCTTTAGAATATGAAATATTTTGAACTTGTAATAAAAAATATAAATTATTTGTAGTTATTGATTTTACTAGAATTTGGCCAATAAAGGTTAAGCATTTATTTTTATAGATTAAAGAATAAGTCATAACAAATTAATATCATGATAAGTAAATTTTAAGGCAATTGGCTTTTATTACACATTAAACACATTGGATTTAGAAGAAAAACTTGTATAGATTTTGATGATGAAATTCATAGCCTTCTATTTTATTGACAAATTCTGAGCTTTCATTTACTTATTGAATTTTATTAGTGAAATTAATTGGGTATCGTAATATTTAAAGTATATGAAAGAAAATATAGTATAATATTATGGTAGGAAATAGGAATTTTTACCTGGACGTCCAATCACTAGATTGGCATTGGATTTAGACAATCTACATACTATCCAAAAATGTGCTGATGTTCTATTTAGAATAGGTGTAAATCTCAAATAAAAAGTAGTAATATAAACATTTTCCCAAAGATGAAGTATATTATGTATGAACCAGATAATCTGATTTGCTAATTGTATGTTTTCTCGATGTTTCAATATCTTCTGAATCGTATGATACCAAAATTGGTAGAAGAACGTGCGTGTAGGTATGTAAGCCAAAAATTGACTATTTGTCGATGTTTTCTCGAAAACAACTTAAAAAATTTCAAAAATTTAAACATTTGATGGAACTAGATAAAAACTCACCTTGATCTGATTTACCAAAAAAATTAGTAACCTAAGTGTAATAAGTAAATAAGTGTAAAATTTTTCGTCCACGTTTTATCCAAAAATCAAAGATTCCAATATCCAATTTCAAAGATTCAAAAATTGTTTTAAAGATATTATTCAGGAATCGTGCTGATTAGTTAGGATAAATAATAGTCCTGATCGTTTCTATATAATTAATAGCTGATTTTTTGACGATTTTAATGAAGCTTTGTAGGATGATAAAGCTCATAGTATAAAACTTCTAGAAATATAAGCCTATAAAAATCTCAATAATAATTTATTGAAAATTGGAATAACGTTTGATTTAAAATTTTAAAATAATATCATCATCACTTCTTAAATCTGAATTATTATTGATTATATATTTGAGCAGGTTGAGTTAAAGATCAATTAGACACATAATTTTTGGATTCTAGGAACAAAAACAAGATACTTTGCTGTAGAAACTATACCTTTAAAATAAAGTCTGAAGTTTTCCATTGACCCAAAGAAGAGGGTTGAATTTTGAAAAACCTCTCAGGGGGGTCCCAGGGGGTGAAATTTAATTATTATATGTCAACCTGTTTTTATTTTTAAATTATTTGTATGCAAGACATAAAATGCCTTCAGATTATTGTTTCAAACTTAACTATTTATATTGTATAAAATTGTATGTACGAAATTTTTTTTTCTGCAATAAAATTAATAATATCAATTGCATACGCTAAGCACATTATCTTTCAATTAGCCTAGGACTATTAGCTATTTTTTTTAAATATTTTTTAAACTATATTTGTAATCTGCATAACAAATTTATTTTAATAAAATGTTCAGATAAATAAATTTCGACTGCGCTTAAACAGTTGCGCTATTTTCAACAGAAAAAATATATTTAATCTATATATTTTGAAGTATCAAAAAATTTAAGATTTTTTTGTGATTTTCAGTTATATTGTCAGACACTCAGAACACTAACTGCGTCTGATATTAGTTTTAAATAAAGTTAACATTATTTGATAATTAATAAAATCAACAACTTACCATAAAAGTCTTATGTTAAATTAAGTAGGATCATACATGGACGTTCAATTACTGGGTTCCAAAAATTTGCGAATAATCTTTATGGAATTGGTGCAAATATTAAAAAAAAACATAAAAAAGAATTAAATAGTGGAGAGTATTTTAATAAATAAGTAATTTTAGGTAAAATTCAATACTTTATAATTCTATGATGATTTTATTAGGCATCGATATTTTTAGACACGTTTTTATTTTGTACATAAAATTATTACATTCTTAATGTAACTTTAGCTAATTTACTCCAAATAACAATATTGATCTCGCAGCCAAAAAATTCTTGAACGCAATATACTAATTCAAATCAAATCGAAAATTATAGAGGTATTTTTCATGTTGGTGATTCCATATTTAATAAAAATACAAATAAAAATGTTTCCAAGTGATATTGGTCTATCCGAAGTTGCTCCATTAAGTTAAATCTGCATCATCACTATTATAAATATATAAATATATTAAATATTGATGGAACAATTATTGGGCAGCCCTCTAAAAAAGCCACGTATGAAGTATCACAATGGCTCATAAGACTCGGAAAACTGTTCAAAAATTTTAAGAAAAAAAATAGAACGATCGATTAATCAGTATAATATATTATATGCTTAATTTCACATAAGTTGTTAATATTTTCTTTTTCCATTTTCCATTTTTCTGACTTTCCAAGTACAGCACCCTTATCCAGTACAATCGTACAGAAAGCATGGAAGCAGCACATCGCCATCGGAATAAATATAAATACATAAATACGAACATAAAAAACAATATAAAGAAGTTATGGCGTATTCATATCTCGATAAATTCGCTCTTTTATCCGGGACATATATGTCGCATTCAGAGAAAACGAATCGTCTTTTATACATAAACTCCGAAACAGATATAGGTGTGGGATATGCAAAAGAATAACGAGGATTTGCTAAAAGAAATAATAGCTTTGTGTTACCATCTGCATATATATTTAAAAATATGCTTTGGCATTGCTTGGTATCGAAATTAGAAGTTTTTGATCCACATGGTTTCGAATCCGTCAATTTTTTTTAGGAATCTATAAATCAATGGCAATTGTGTTTCGATTATTTGAGATTTTTTTTATTGGTCTTGCTGACAAAGCATTTAGCCATACCTACAATGAATCTCGTTATAGTTTTATACTATCTCGATTATATCATATACTATCTATATATATCCTATATTTTCCAATTTGCTTCATGATTGACTTCTTCGTCCTTCTTTCTCTTCTAACCTTGCTTTTTCTACTAACTTCTAATTATGTTCTACCTCAAGTCCAATTTTCATCCAAAACGATGTTAAATAACAGGATCTTTCTGACTCAGCTCCATAACATACGACTGGCGTTGCAGTTTATGTGTATAACTGCCTGAATGCACAGCAAATACATGACATTTTGACAGTATATAATATGATTCAGTAGCATAATGTATGGAAGTTAGAGCGTAACATGACCTTGCCATAACATTGGTCTGTTGTCCGGCAGAATCGGTCTCTTATATTCAATCCAACAAATCCAATGACAATTCTATGCTAGTACCAGGACTCGAACCAAGTATATCTGTCGCGTGAGTTGGGCATGCTACTGACTGAGCTATTTTCGCCACATTTGAGATCATCGTGGATTTGATCTCTTAGTATTTTAGTAAATGCTTAAACATATATAATTTTCATAATCTTCCATAATTGCCATTTGCATAAAAAGGCATTTAGTCATTTTTGATGGTAAGTATATGTGGACTTTTTACATTTGGTATTAAGACCAAGATAAAAACAAAAAACAATGCACTAATTAAAATTTAATTATTTATGAACTAGCAAAGTGTAGATTGTATAATCTTTTCAGTTGTTTGATTGCATTTGAAATTAGCAGATTATTAGTTGATTTGGATGATTTTCTGGTGTTTCGTAGACATGGTTCAAATGTTTTGGTCTCTATCAAATTATACATATTAAAGTTCTTGGTAAACTTTGGCAAGCCAGCAATTAACAGTGACTTCAATGTACCTCTAAAATGAATTTTGATGTCTCGTGCATTGACCCAAAGATAAGGGTTAAATTTTGAAAAACCTCTCAGGGGGGTTCCAGGAGGTGAACCACAGACATGGTTTAACTCTTATTTTTAATGATTGTAATAATGATTGTATTATTATATTTTAATATTAATTCAAATATTACTATACCTGTTATTTACTATCATGTGCTACTATAAAAGAAATTGCACCTGCAAAACTAGTTTCCGTCGACATCGAATCATCATAAGAAACAAGTTGTCTATTTCAACGCAATTTAAAGGAAATACATGTTTTCATATCTAAACTGTTTTATATCATAACTATCATACGCATCCACATCAAATAATCCAATAAATCTTATCTTTATCCTACAAAAATAAACCCTTCTTGAGCAAATACGGTAGTCGACCATCACCGAGGCAGGCGTCGTGAACAATTGCACCCGTGGGTGTTCTGATATTCCAAAATATCGTCAAATCGCCATATAATACGAGCCACAATAGACCAGACCCATTCTCGACAATAAAATATATGCACTATAAAAGATTTCGCATATGTTTCTCGTAGTCGCCTCAAGGCTAGAAGATACCGAGTCAGAAGGGCTGGATAACTGATAGCTATTGAGGAGGTAAATGTCAAATAATAGTTGATATTTTTAGACAAAATGCTGCAAGGGATGAGGATTGTATCATGTTATGACAGTTTGTAGAATTTTGATTTTGGATAGTATAGTTATATAAAATGATCCAAATTGCCATATTTTACCATATACGGCACGAGAAGTTTCAGTAATTTGCCTTAAGGGGCACAACTAGTGTGAAATTTTCAAAAACTCGTATTTTCAATTTTTCCATATTTCGATAGAGTATACTTTTAAAAATAACATACCAAAATTTTAAATCGATATCTTAAATAGTTTTTGCGTTACAGCCATTTAAAGAGTATATATATAGTATAAAGTATAACGATCATTTTATCTTAAAACGCGTTTTTCTCGAAACAGCATTTTCCGAATTTGCTGCAGCGATTACTCAAAAACAAATGATCCGATCACTACCAATTTTTTTTTTCATGTTCTATATATAGTTCTCCGTAAAATGAAGTATCGATTTTTTGATCGGATCAAAAATCGAATTTTGGCTGTCCAAAAACGACGAAAATTTTGGGTAAAATTCGACTTTTTTTTAAAAAACGCCGTCATTTTGTCAATTTTTGATTTTTTTTCTTCATCGTAGTTCATTTTACAGACAATATTATCTAGTTTAACAAGAATTTTTCTTTTTTAAATTTCATCCACGTAGAAGGCCAAAATCACTGTAGCAGTGAAGGGCCATTTTTTGTCGTGCCGTTAGAGATCGACGATAACTTAAAAAAAATTTTTTTTTTCTTCAAGAATTACACTAGTTGTGCCCCTTAATGTATAAAAGCAATATGATGTAGATAATTGAATATATTGGGGTATAAAAATATTTGTGAAACGAAAGGGTATATAAGAATAATAAACAAGTTTATTTAAAAAACTTGTAAGATTACAAATATATGGTATAATCATATAGATTGCAATCATTTCACACACTAAATTATAACCTCCAAAAGGCACAATCGTCGAAATATTAATTTTAGACAGACTTCACGTATGTGTTAACAAAGTGACGTTAGAAAGTTGCTCGTATGATAAAAATGCGATTATAAAATCGGAACATAACATTTCTATTTTATCGAGAAATTAGCGACTAAATCATACGATTTATATAATATTATACCATAAATATAACCAGTACCTTATACTTTGTGCAAATATATATCAGTGTGTGTTTTAGTATTGTCAAGAGGAAATGCCATCATAAATTTGGGAGGCGAGCATTGCGTGCGATCGCAAACACTTGAAAGGGGTTGAAGTTTCCGCATTGTTCCACTTAAAAATATATATTGTATTCTCCTACGTTTCAGGCGGGGGTTGGAAAAAAATAGGAAAAAATAAACTGAATATATTCGCCGAGTATGAAGAGGCAACTAATTGGTCGTTATCGTTCGGTTAGAAATATAATTCTAGCGTGATTCGAGAGCCATTCAAGGAAAAGACGATACTGGTAGTTGGTTGTTGTTGGACCTAAAGATAGTCAACAAATTTTTTATCTTAAATATATAAAAAATTGAGTTAGTGAAGTAATTCATAATATAAAAAGAGTGCGCGTAAGGTTCACACGCGATTGAAGTAAAACTTATTTGCTACTGTACCAGATGGCATTTAAGTAAAAATGAATACATCATATAACAATTTTGAATGATGTTTGTTAGTAATATGGTAACACTCTTGATGCACACATTTATTAGTGTCATCCATTAAATACATTTATATATTGATATAATTATAAATTATATATTTATAATAGCATTAAAAATATGTATAATATTTAAAAACAATAATGTAATTAAAGTCATACTTCAAACATGACATGATCGGTTTATAATTATAATTAGCATTTAGAAATGAACCTGCGTTAGAGAAATGAAGTAATTGCTGATTAAGAAATTCCATAATATTCGTTCACACAGTGGATTATGTTAAACAACGCCTAAACAAATATTGTTTTTGCAACTTCAGTCATCACTTATGTAATTGTGTTTGAAGAACTTCATGTAATTAAAAATAATATACATTAATTGACTGCTTGTATTTTTTTTTTACTTTTTTGCTAGCGATATAATCTCATTCTTTGAACAGCTGTAATATCTGTCTTGACCAAAAAATATTTTTCATTTTAATAACTTCAAAGATTCATAGAAACTACGAATAATATAAAAATAATTTCTAATCAATAAACTTCCGTTTAGTACAGGACCCAAATGTTTAATTTCTATTATTATTTTAAAGAAACAGGGTAAAATATTCTTCTGATTCCGGCATTTCTTATTAAATCAAGATTTGTACTACGATGTAACTTTAAAATGTTTATTTATCTATGCCGATTTCCTTGTTGATATCGGTACGCATACAACAACAGATCTCTATTCACATATACTACGACTAATCACAATCGACCCATATAGAAATGATTTCATCGAAAGCAAATGACGTACAGTTCTGGCGTAACGGACTTCCGTTACATTTGTACGGATTTACACCCTAGTCGCGCCTAAAGAAGCTTTACTTCAAAAAGTACCGACATCGCGTAATCATTGTTGAATCTAAAGCTAGTTTGATCTTTTTATACATTTTTTTAAGTATGTGGAATATGAAAAAAATGAGTCATGAGAAGATTACAACATTCTAGATTTAATAAATAAAATAAAGAAAAACATATAAAACATAAGAAAATAGGCTAAATGGGTCATTCTTTTACAAATCGTACGGATTTTCGAAAAAATAAAATGTCACATTTTAGAATTGTCTGTAATTTTTTTTACAGATATTATACATAAAATCATTTGACACGTATTTCAGAATTTTGCTGAAAAAATATAATTTTCAATGTTATATTCATCGCATATAGATTAACAATTAGGAAAATTTATATCGAAGATTAATTATAGTATATAGAAAAAATAGTATAATTATGTATATTCCATTAATACTTCTTATGAAAAATAAATTTCATCATTTTCAAACACGAATCAAATACCAACCAAATCATGTACTTCCAAATCTCTTCAAATAACCATCCCATCTGTTATTATTTCGGTTCAGGAAGACAAATTCTTACGTCTTCTGTCAACACGTCTCAAAGTCTTTGTAAATAATAAAACCTATAACGGCCACTTTTGCCTGCCCTAAACATATTATGGGCATTCTAACCCTTGTCCAGACAATCTATCAATAAACCTTTAGGATATCAACCCTTAAATCTGGACATCAAATAAGAAGGAGTAACCGACACGCCGCACAAATCTATATCTCGAAGCGATGCGGTCAAGGAATCAACGGCTTCGGAAATTCACCCTTTTGCGCCAATTTAAACGGTCAGAGAAATTGATAGGCGAGGGGCTAGAGGGGATGGAAAAATTTATAGTGATTTTAGTAAACTAATTGCAAAATGATTTCAGCAATTACTTCATTTCTTTAATAAAGGTTCATTTCTAAATGCTAATTACAATGACAAACCGATCATGTCATATTTGAAGTATGGCTTTAATTACATTATTGTTTTTAAATATTATACATATTTTTAATACTATTATGAATATATAATTTATAATTTATCATTATTAAAATGTCTATAATGGTTGACACTAATAAATGTGTGCACCACGAGTGTTACTATATTACTAATAAATATTATTAAAAATTGTTATATGATGTATTTATTTTTACTTAAATACCATCTTGTATAGTAGCAAATAAGTTTTACTTCAATCGCGTGTGAACCTTACGCACACTCTTTTTTTCCTGCAATTACTTTAACTTGCCCTGCGAGAAGTAAAAGATAAACTATCTTTTTAGTAGTTGGTAGACAAAATATTAACTTTTTTTAATTTAGTTATTTATTTTTATTTTTAGTTAATGCTAATTTAAATTAACATGCTTTGAAATGCTAAAGTATGATACTAATATATAGAATATTGGATATTAGTTTAAGCCTAGAAAAATACAATGTATGAGATTTATGAAAAGCCCTAAAAAAAGGTAAACACTTATAATTTTGTTAACGAATTGTTAATTTATGTGTATACTACCACATAGTCATGGAATTTATTAAAACTCTCCTTCGTTAACTGCTGTGAACTGTATTAAACACTGATTTGTTTTGTATTTTTATGTATTTGTTGCAGTTCTTATTAAAATCACTGATTTGTTACTAAGTTATAATTAAAGAAGATATATTTATTTATTTTTTATTACACATGATGTTTTGTGGACTTTACTTTCAAAAGTGAACAATTAGTCCTATCAAACTCTCTGCTACTCCCTCTACCAGCAACCATCCCGTGTAAAAGCTCAATGCCATGGAGATTGTCACCTTCATGGACAATATAATAAAATACGTCCAAACATTATGTTGTCAGATAATAAAAAAATTAAATTAAAAGTAATCATCAAATTTTAATTCCTAAATGTGATATAATGGGGGGTCACAAAAAATTGTTATCTAAGCATATCCATTATTTTAGCCCTCCTCCAATGATCCGAAAAAACAATATATTGATACCATTGATCTACAATAATTTAGCAATCGCATGAACTAGAGACAAGTTAACAATCGCACTTTTTGTACTATTCCAGAATTATTTAAAAAGAGTAAAAAATAGATTTGAGAATAAGTGCAGCTCATACTAATGAGTTGAGCAAATTCGGAGTTCGAGAAAATGCTGAATTCGTTGTATTTCTGCTTCGCAGAAAAAATGAATAGTGATGTGTTATGATAGCCAATTAGCTGTATTTCCGCAAATAATCAAAATTTTGAAAAGTTTTTTTGTGACCTTTGTGAACTTTCTTGAATGGTTAATCTTTGAAAAATTCAAAAATAAAGAAACGATTATTTCCAATCTAGTACCGCTTAAAAAATGTTAGTGAAATTTAATATCCAAAAATATGTATTTAAATGTGGCAAAATAACTAGCTGTAAGTGGAATTCTGTCTTAAGGCAATTAGGGCATCGTGCCTTAAGGCAAATTGCTGGAACTTCCCGTACCAAAAATTATTTTTTTTTAAAACGATTAACATTTTTGAAAAAAATTTACTTCGAAAAAATAGATTTTTGAGAAACTATAAATATGATAAATTACTTTTTTTTGAAAAAAAAAAAATTTTTTTTTTGAGAAAAAAAATTTTTTTTTGAAAACGAAAAAACTTTTTGAAAAAAAATGTTTTCTTCATTTTGACATATTTTGGAAATTCTGAACTTTTTTTCAAAGCAATCGCACTGCTTGAGTGATAGAGACGAAATATCGAAGCGCGCAAGTGCCGCGCCGCCGTCTAACGCATAAGCATTGGTACGGAACCCATAGAAATGTAAAAAAAATTATACCTATTGTTAAAATCTCTATAAAATATCTGATAATTTGATGTGCATATGTCTAATGATCATTTTTGACCGCCAAATGGCTCATTTTTTTTACTTTTTCCTCCATATCTCCGAAACGGCTAGACCTACCTTCATGAAAATTTTATCGATTCTTCATCTTCGTCAATACAAGTGAAATGTTTTTTGAATTATTCAAATCGGACGCTCCGTTCTCTTTAAAACTGAGTTACCGTTTTCGGCACTTTTTGCCCCGTATCTTCGGAACGGCTAGACCTGCCTTCGCCAAAAACTAATCAGCACGTCTCCTTATCAATACGAATCGAATGTTTTTTGAATTATTCAAATCGGTTGATCCGTGTTCCCGAAATCGTCGACGAAAATTTGTATCCGCACATACATACACACACGTACATACACACACACACACACACACACACACACACACACACACACATACATCCATTTTTTCTAAGGTATGCCAAAATGTTCAGAAACCTCTGAAACGTAAAGATATATAAACATTTTCATTTTCGATTTTTTTGCGATTACTATAACTTACCCTACGGGAAGTTAAAAACAAATCAATCATTAGAAATGATTTAAGAAGACAATCATTTGAAATATTATAATAAATTTCCAACAAGGAGTTTAATAATAATTATATTTCCCCAGTCGATGTTTTTGTGAAACCTGCTCCGATACTAAAATGTGGGGTAAATAGCGTTATGTAGTTTCAATATTGTCTGCGCCTTGGGAAAAGGGTTGTTTAAGGGGGTTGTTTTGGTTTGGAAGATTGCCGGACATAAGTTTATATTGTCTGGGATCCGCTCTGCCGACTTTTATTTCCCGTAAGTATTTATTTATTGCCTTAAAAGGGATAGACACAACACTACCCAAAGGATGGACGACAAAGACGATTTATGGAGGCGATGGGAAACGATCGAGGGCAGATCGAAAATATAATATTTTATGTGTTATATATTTGAAATACATTAGATGATAAATATTTTATGCACTTTAGTAGAAAAATCTGCATTATTTATCAAAGATAAATACTAATTGATGATTAGGGTGGTACTTAATATGGACATTTTTGAATTTCCTTGCTCCCAACTTTTAGATAGTTGTACTAATATTTGTACTAATTTCACCCCCGAGAGTATAAAGATGTTTGTGATTGATGATTATTTTAGTGAGAAAAAATATAAGAATAAAATCTTAGTACTGAGATGTAGTAGTTTCAACCCTTAATCTACTATCATGATACTTTCTGCAAGAGTGACACTGCTGTACGAGCCAACTTGCCTCTTCAATATTTGGTACTCAAAATGTTTAAAGCTTTTTTAACTATTATACAAAAAAATAATTAAAAATTGAAGGTTATACTTCTAAAGAAATAAAAATCCCAATAACGAATTAGAATTCTCAAAGATTTAACTCCGAGTGATAAATTTTAAAGCAAAAAGATTAAAGATCAAATTGTTAAGGAAATAATAATAATAAAAATCTTACCTGATATGTTTATATCATGCAATTCAGTCAGGAATTGTTTCCAGTTTTCATTTTGGCAGAAAGAAGTAATACTCCATGATGGCAAATGTTCAGTTTTACCTGCAATAAAATAAGAATCAATTAAATAATCTAAATAATACGAATGATAATTTAGCATGTGTACATGGGTTTACAACTACAATGTTCCGGGTTCAAATCCCTGTTACAATTACCTGATACCATGTCGTAGTCAAATATTTTTAATTTAGTGTATAGACCATATGTATGACAAAAAAACATATTGCAGATATCTATTAATCTATTTTTAAATTGATAAATTATATGAGAAACTTTGTAACTTCATTAGTTACTTCAATATTTTTTTCAAAATTTTGCTTTTTTGATTTTATAAAATATTGTGTAAATTTTATACAAAGAATTTCAAGTAAGTATTGTTCTTTGTATTTTTTTTAATTTGGGATTTAGATATATATATATTGTCCGTCCATTTAGTTAATTTTTTTTTCTTTCTCTCTGTTTATATTTAGTTTTTAATTTAATTTTTTCTGTATATTTCAAAATTGTAACTTATGAAAACCTTTATTTTAATCATCTTATACTGGATGCTACGCCCTCCAAGTATATATATATATATATATATATATATATATATATATATATATATATATATTAATATATATAATTTTTAATTTAAACTCTCAGAAGCTTTCGATTTTTTCTGACATATAAATTTTTGCAATATTTGATTACTTTAGATAATATATATATAATAATAATATTAATATATATATATATATATATATATATATTAATATATATAATTTTTAATTTAAACTCTCAGAAGCTTTCGATCTTTTCTGACATATAAATTTTTGCAATATTTGATTACTTATAAATTTTTACATATATTTCAATCTTAGCATAAAAAATTAATCGAGCCAAGCTTTTAATTTTTTCTTTTTTTCGAATTGTGTTCGAACATTGTCGTTGATCAGCTCAATCTTTTCTGATTTTTTTTTATTAAAATTTTAATTCAAATATTTTGATATGAAATAATAAAACAAAAATATTTCGTTTTCGGATCAAAACAGCCTTGAAATGTTTGGATCGAAGTAGGCAAACGCAATAGGCAAACAAAATACTGTGTCATATTCCGCATCAAAATTTTCGTTCGGGTTTCAAAATTTTTACATTTTATATCAGATCATGTGTTTATAGTTTTTCTTTTTTATTTTTGATAACAGTTCATACAGGTCTATGGATTACTAATAAAACGATGGCAAGTAAAGACGATTTCACAAAGAAAGTATTATTTGCATTGTCAATTCTTCAGGACAACGGTATGAATATATTTTATTAATAATATTTATTATTAAAATATTTAACGCAAATAAGGAACCAATATTAATAATTGTAGATGAAAAAATTGATCCTAAGCTGGTAAAAGCCAATATAAAGACCATGGTCTCAAATGCAGTTAGCAAAGGCCTCTTGACGTTGACAGGTGAGTGATAAAAATACAAATTTTGTTTTTTTTAAGTGATTGATATTACTTTGTGACGGTACTCAAATTATAGAAGTTAGACACTACATGGACTGCTAGTCCTCGTACGTTTTTCGATGTATATAGTGCTCAAACATAAAAGGGTATGTGATGTCACATGTCTGAGTGAACATGGCCGACGACAATCACGGACTCCATCACATCACAATTGCCATTATATTGTTGAAATGAAACTATCACAGATAATATTTAAAAAAATATTCAAAATTAACTATTATGATAAATGTTAGATATTACTAATATTTTTTCTTACAAAATTTTCTGCTATCACAAATGCCATTATATTTTTAAAGTAAATTATATGACATTTAATCAATCGAGAATGTCCGCGATTGTCGTCAGCAATGTTCGCTCAGACATGTGACGTCACATACCCTTTTATGCTTGAGCACTTATTTTGCGGTCGACTAGCAGTCCATGCAATGTAAGGCCTTTGATCCAAATACAATTAATTAGACGTTTATAAAGTGAAATAAACTAATTCATTTTTAGCCTATAAATTTTCCTGTTTAGGTTTTTGCAATTTTATGTTCTTAACAAATTGACACCAGTATATTTTTATACTATTCTTCAGCATAATATATCCAGCTTATAAATTACTTCATAGTTTTTCGGATTTGACCCTTCCATTAGAACATCGTTTCTGTTTTTGTTGACACAACTAGTACAACTACAATTTTTTTTTAGTTATTTGATTTCGTAATACTATATTTAGTCGTATGTAACTTATAAATAAACATACATATAAAATAGAAATGAATCCACAATACACAGAACGCTGTAGATTTAATTTCTATATTAGTCGGATCACTTCGAAATTTATACAATTTTTTCTTCATTTTTAAAACATGATTTTTGTTCAACTTCACTTGCGATTGTGTTGTATGCTTTTCTTTTTTCTGTATAATCCCAAATTTTGACAACCTTCTTCCACTGATTACTAGACCGCTTGAAAGCAAAATCCATTATTTACCATTTATTGTTGCTATTTTACTTAGTTTGCCTTTTCATTTCTATCTATTCCACATTATTTATTTACTTATTTATTTATTTATTTATTTATTTATACGCCAATCGGCGTATTCCACATTATGTCCCAGAATTCAACATAGTTTTAATATAATTTTATTAAATATTATATTATCTAGTTCAAATAAATTTCTGTATAAATTGCCTCTTCAAAAATATTTACTTCGATTATACATATTAAATTTTCTACACAAATGGTGAATATTATAGCCTTTTATAATTATTTGTATTGAAGTGCTTCTCTAATTGCAACTAGTTCTGCTGTATACACAGAAATAAATTCTCGTAATTTCAACCATTTTGATTTTGTTTTGTTTCAGGCAATACAGCTCGTCTGTATGAAACTCTTTATATCTGCTGCTACTTATAATGTGCATTCCTTCATAATTGTTATCAAAACTAAACCAACCAAAAATTTTGAATATCTATTTCTAATGTTACTCAAGTTTCTTGTACGCCCAAATCCAAACTCATGGACAATGTTGGCGACACCTTGGTTTTAAGATTTGTATATGCATAGCCAAGTTCAGAAGCTAACTGGAGCAAAGTTCCTTGCTGTAAATGTTTTCATTTGTTTTTTTTTTTATACAAAATCTATTCATTCCTCATTCAGCTAAGTCTATATGTTGAAAAACACATAAAGCAGCCATCTACAACTTTTCAACTTCAGGCTGCCAGTTTTATCATCTGGTCTGCCACATCCAAACCAAATTTTGTCTTATCTAAACATTAATTATCACATTTCTCATGAGTTATGTTTGAAAATTAGGACATGCACATTTTTATAGACTTTAGATATAAAGAAATTTCATTTATACAATTTGATTTATAATCTGTGAAGAAATTCATCAGTTGTGAAACAACAAACTTTTCAATTGTAATTTAATAATCTCTCTCATGTTATCCTTTCCCAAATAGTGAAACTTTAATATTATATATTTAATATCGACTTCACACACCAATCTAACTTAAATTTATCCCAAATTTTGCTGGTGTATTTGATATATATTGTGTAAAAAACGTTTTCCGGAAAATAGCAAGAATAACTAGAAGCAAAGCGTGAGAAAAATATCAAAGTATATTTTAAGAATTGTATATAGTTTGATAATGGTATTGTAACTACAAGCAAAAAATAAGGAAAATATTAGTATATTCGAAGAATTGTCATACGGTTTGATATTTAAGCATTGAAAATAATAAGTTTTACTAAAAATTTGAAAACGGTAAATATTTCCTTTTAGAATTGAAGTACTATTTTTGCCCCTCATCACAAGTTCTTAGAATAACTATAATTTTTATCGTCAAACCTTTAATTTTCTTCATAAAATTTATACTCTTTTCTTCCACATGTATACATATTAAATTATTCAATAATTTTCCATCTCATCATGATATAATTTCAAAATAAATATTGTACATATATATTGTAGGAGGCGAGAAAAAAATGGACAATTGCAAAATCGACTCCGAGATGGTGATAAAATCACGACGTGCCAGAAGGAAAAGCAAGAGCCGACGACCAAGAAGAAAGTCCAAGAGGGGTAGATCCAGGAGGGGAAGATCGAGGAGAGGAAGATCGAGGAGGGGAAGATCCAGGAGGGGAACCCGAAAAGAAAACAAACGCGGCTCGAGGAAATCTAGAAGGAAAACCCGCAAATTGCGGAGACGATCGAGCCGCCCTGGTTCGATCCCTTCGCGAAAACCTGAAGCCCATGAAGATTCTCCTCAGCCGTCTCCATATTGTAAACGATGTTACCCCGAAAATTGATAACAAACTATATATGACAACTCCATAATTTAAAAAAAATCGATTCCATTTACCAATTTGTTCATCAAAACTAAAAAAGCAACATAGTCTCACCAGCAAAAGGCCACATCATCGCCAAATCACCAGCAAAAATCAACAAGATGTGTTTCAATAATTAGGAGGTTTCCTAACACCAATAAACCTAAATGTCGCGAGTCCCAGTACAGGTGTAAGCATAGAATTGGCTGGCCCCAGTCAATCTATACCTGAAAGTTTGATCTTTTGATTAAGTTGCTGGAAGTTGCGCATGTGCTCACACCTAATATCTAATGACTATTCTAAGTGTTTGTGAAAGAGGTCCACAAGAAATGAGTTCCGGAAGAAATAGCTGCATAAATAAGTTCCAGTAACTTTACATCTAAGAGCTTGATCTATTGATTAAATTTTATGGAAATGGTTTATGTATAACATATCGTTTCCGGCAATTAACCAGGACCAGCCACTAAACTGGTTTTTAAAAATTCGAACTACCAATATGTTGCTGATATTAGAGATTAGTATTTGAATGCACAGATCTTGCCACTATTAAAATCGAATCAGTTAATACTCAAAATAAATAAATTCGCTGGCCAGACATTAGATATTAGATTGTCTTTGAAATAATGAATAGCGACACAAATAATAGTAATTTGTCAGTGATTTTCAGATTTATGTTATTAATTGAAATTAAATCTGTTCAATGATTACTCTTCAAGTTCAAGCATTCAAAAGGTGACTGAAAGTACCAGTCGGTAAACTCATTCCTGAGACTATGTTAGCAGAAAAAATATTTGGTGAAGATATGTTGAAGTTACTGGGGATGACAAAGCATGTTTGCAATATGAAGATTTCAACAATTCTTGTATGTATTAAAACGGATTCATGACATTAATATGCAAATAAAAATTTCAAATCCGCCAGACAATTGTACAGAACAAATGAATCTTCTGATTTCCTATCTATTCTAACGTAATCGTGAAACAATTGGAAGTTGTGAGTGTGCTTATACTCAATATCGAACCATTATCAACCAGGTGTATGTGGAAAGAGTTCCACAAAGAACAGTTTTAGGAAGAATGGTTCCAGAAGAAAGAGTTACATAAATAAGTTCCTTATAGAAGACATCTCGCATCCAGGAAACATTAAGAGAAAACTAATATGAAACTAAACCATCAACAATGGCCATTTAAAATTTTCAGAACAATCACAGGCTCTACTTCTGAATAAATGAGTATTAGATTTGTATTAACTGACCAAGAGTGAATTAGTAGTAATCGTAGAAACTGTTCATGTGATAAATATTTGTATAGTACACAATTCAGTAATTAATTCAGTTCATCATCCAGATCGTTTAAATGTTACGGACAATATATAAAAGCCATTATAGCAACACTATATCAGTGAATTTTAATTCAATATTTAATAGTAATTAGACAGTAGAGCCATTTGCTCTAAAGTCTTTGGGGGACAATAAATCAAATATTATTTTGTTCTGTTCATTAATTTTCTTTTGCGATTTTGTGGTCAAAAATGATCTTGCGCATGTTCAAATTAAATTATCACATATTTTATAAAAAATTATAATGACTACAATTTTCTTTTTTGGGTTTCGTACCAAGATTTTTAATTTTTAATGTCACTTACTTCAACTACGTCAGATGGTCTCTATATGGATCAATCGACTTGAATGATACAAAAAAATGTTTTTGCGAAAGGCAGCTGTAGCAATTTTACAGGTACTACAGTAATGCAAAGTGTTTTAAAATTGTCGTGCAGTTTTTGAGAGAAATATTTTGCTTGTGTTGACGATGTGAAGAAATGATTAGTTTTTGAGGAAGTCGAGTCCAGTATTTTTAAAAGAACAGTTTTTCAAAAATCTTCAAAAAAAGTTTTAAAATTTTCCACATAATTAAACATTTTCACAATTTTCAAAAAAATTGGAATTTTTCAAAAGAATTTTTTTATTCTAGATTTTGTTGATGCAAGTATGGTTAAATATCTTGTAGAGATACTCATAAATTGTTTATAGCATACGCTTGTTATTTTATCAAATAAAACACCAATAAATTCACGGTGTTGCATAAAAAACAAAAAATATTTAAAACAATTTTCATAACCTTTTTGAAGTAAAACTTCTTTAGGCGCGACTATGGTGTAAATCCGTACAAATGCAACGAAAGTGAGTTACGGCAGATAAGAGTCGAGTGCCAATGATTCGTCATTCGCTCTCGATGATATCATTTTCATACGGGTCGATTGTGATTAGTCGTCGCGTATGTGAATAGAGATATGTCGATGTATACCTAAAGGCATCAGCGTTGTATGCGTACCGATACCAACGAGGAAATAGACATAAATAAATAAACATTTTATAGTTACATCATCGTACAAATCTTGATTTAATAAAAAGTGCTTGAATCAGAAGAATATTTTACCCTGTTCGCTGAAAATGATATAAGAAACAAACGCAAGTTTATTGATTAGAAATTATTTCTATATTATTCGTAGTGTCTATAATCAAACATAAATCTTTGAAATTATTATAATGGAAGATATTTTTAGGCAAGACAGATATTTCAACTGTTTAAAGAAAGAGATTACATCGCCAGCAAAAAAGTGAAAAAAATACAAGCAGTCAATGAATGTATGTTAATTTTAATTACATGAAGTTCGTCAAACACAATTACATGATAAGCGAAGTTGCAAAAATAATATTTGTTTAGGCGTTGTTTAACATAATCCACTGTGTGAAAAATATTGAAAAATTTATTAATCAGCAATTACTTCATTTCTCTAGAAGGTTCATTTCTAAATGCTAATTACAATGACAAACCGATCATGTCATATTTGAAGTATGACTTTAATTACATTATTAATTTTAAATATACATATCTTTAATGCTATTATAAATATTTAATTTATAATAGTTTATCATTATATAAATGTGTATAATGGTTGACACCAATAAATATGTGCATTACGAGTGTTACCATATTACTAATAAACATTCAAAATTGTTATATGATGTATTTAGTTTTTACTTAACTTAAATTTGCTACTTTGAATAGTAACAAATAAGATTTACTTCAATCGCGTGTGATCCTTACGCGCACTCTTTTTTTTTCTTTTTATATATTTGCACCTGTTTCATCATGAATTATCAGCAAACGTTTTGGTACTGCCAAAGATAGTACCTCTACCTTTAGTAGAGTGTTTAAATCGAATGTCAATTTATTGATTGGGCTTCCGGGTATAATTGTTATAATAAATAATTAATTTTTGTTGATTACTGATTATTTGTATTCCTCGAATTTTTAATTACAATACGAAAAGTACCAGCGATTTGTTTTATCAAATAATAATCCTATAAAATATATCAAACAATATGCCAAGTATAATAATCTGTATAATTATTATAAAATTATAAGGATAAACACACCCCTTTTCAACTAATATTATATTATAATTAAAAGAAAAACAAATTTACAATGCCCTGTACACGTTCATAAAAATAACTTTAAACTAGTGGGGCGCATAGCATCGTGCCTTAAGGCAAATTGCAGAAACTTTTCGTAGCAAAAATTACTATTTTTTTTAAAGATTAACATTGTTGAAGAAGAATTACTTCAAAAAAAAATAGATTTTTGAGAAACTATAAATTTGACAAAAATTAAAAAAAATGTTTTCTTTATTTTGACATATCTTGGAAATTCTGAACTTTTTTTCAAAGCAATCGCACTGCTTTAACTGCATAGAGACAAAATGTCAAAGCGCGTAAGCGCCGCGTCGCCGTCTAACGCGTAAACATTGGTACGCAACCCATAGGAATGTAAACAAAATTTTTACTTATTATTAAAATCTCTATAAAATATCTGATAATTTGATTGATGTGCATATGTCTAATGTTCATTTTTGACCGCCAAATGGCATTTTTTTTCACTTTTTTCACTAGATCTCCGAAACCGCTAGACCTGCTTTCATGAAAATTTGATCAATTTTTCATCTTGTCAATGCAAGTAAAATGTTTTTTGAATTATTAAAATCGGACGCTCCGTTCTCTTAAAAACCGAGTTACCATTTTTGGCACTTTTTGCCCCGTATCTTCGGAACGGCCAGAGCTACCGCCGCCAAAAACTAATCAGCACGTCTCCTTATCAATATGAATCGAATGTTTTTTGGAATATTCAAATCGGTTGATCGGTGTTCTCGAAATCTGCGACAAAAATTTGTATCCGCACACGCACACACACACACACACACACACGCAGACACACACATACGCACACACACATACATTCATTTTTTCTAAGGTATGCCAAAATGTTCAGAAGGCTTTGAAATGTAAAGATATATAAAAAAATTTCATTTTCGATTTTTTTGCGATTACTATAACTTGCCCTAAGGAAAGTTAATAAGTAAAATATAAAGTAAGATTCAATGTTAAGAATTAGAAAATGACCAATGTACCGGATTACAAGGTCAATAAACAATAAAAAAGTAAAATAATGAGTAATAGAACAAATTTTATTAAAATAAATCATATCTCTCCACAAACCAGGTGCCGAATTAATTCGTTCAGGATCCATCGCATCTTCCACATTTCCCATCCAAGTTACGCGTCCTGATCCAATGTATGCACGCATAGAGATATATAAATCTAAACGTATATATGACATATAATATAAAGCGATACACGGTACATTGATATATGGGATAATATATTTGAAATAAGATCATTCGAATACATTTGAGCCCGAGATGCGCGCAAAGCGTACCAAACAACATACGAGAAGGAACAGACTAGACTACACGTGCCAGTACCAGGACGAGGACGAGATTCTTGCCGTCTTCTCCACATTGTTATTGATAGACGAACGATGGCAGCCCAGATGCTCAGATAATGTTAATTTATTTACACGCCGAATTTGAAATTGAAATATTGCATTTGTAATGCGATCACTATGAAGAAACATCTATGCCCCGAGAGTCATCGGAGGAATCAAGTTCGGTTTAATTATGGATAGAGTTGGACTAAATTAGTTATCACAGTAGTATGTGTTCAATGTCTATTCAGTACAAACAAAAGTGTAACCAACAAAGCACAAAATATATGTCAAACCATATATTTGTCTATGTGATGTCTGTCGATGAGGAGAAAATCAGTAATAATAACTAAACAATAACTTTAATACTATTGACAATAAAGATCTGAAAGAATATAATCTCAAACTAATAACAGCAAATAAAAAATAATAATAATAATAATGAGAAAACTTTCTTATAATTATTGAAGTAAAACATCTTTAGGCGCAACCAGGGTGTAAGTCCGTACAAATGCAACGGAAGTGCGTTACGGCAGATAATATAAGATGAGAATCGAGAGCCAATGATTCGTCATTCGCTCTCGATGATATCATTTCTATACTGGTCAATTGTGATTAGTCGTCGTGTATGTGTATAGAGATCTGTCGTTGTATGAGTACAGGCATCAACGACGTCGTATGCGTACCGATATCAATAAGGAAATCGGCACAGATAAATAAACATTTTAAAGTTACATCGTAGTACAAATCTTGATTTAATGAAAAATGACTGAATCAGAAGAATATTTACCCTGTTCCTTGAAAATAATAAAACTAAATGTGTACTAAATGTAAGTTTATTGATTAGAAATTATTTCTATATTATTCGTAGCTTCTATAAACCTTTAAAGTTATTAAAATGTAAAATATTTTTAAGACAAGACAGATATTACAGCTGTTTAAATGTTCCAGCGGAAAATAAAAAAAATACCATCAGTCAATGAATGTATGTTAATTTTAATTACATGAAGTTCTTTAAACACAATTATTACATGGTGAGTGAAGTTGTGAAAACAATATTTGTTTAGGCGTTGTTTAACATAATCCACTGTATGAACAAGTATTAAATAATTTATTAATAAGCAATTACTTCATTTCTCTAATGAAGGTTCATTTCTAAATGCTAATTACAAAGACAAACCGATCATGTCATATTTGAAGTATGACTTTAATTACATTATTGTTTTTAAATATTATTCATATTTTTAATGCTATCATAAATATATAATTAATAATTTATCATTATATGAATGTGTATAATGGTTGACACGAATAAATGTGTGCATCACGAGTGTTACCAAAAAACTGATAAACCAAAATTGTTGTATGATGTATTTAGTTTTACTTAAATGTCATCTTGTAGAGTAGCAAATAAGTTTTACTTCAATCGCGTGTGAACCTTACGCGCATTCTTTTTTTATATAGTAATTTTTACATCTATCCTAAAATAGACAACTAGTACAACAGCAGGATTAAAAAAAAGACTATAAATACAAGATCTTCTGACCATCGTCCAAACCAATTTGAGAAAACCTAATTTATCAACTTTCTGTAGAGTATAAATAAGTATAGTAATCGCGTAAAAATCAGAAAGAAAAATTTTATATATGTTTACGTTTCAAACGTTCTGAAAAATTTGAAATACTTTAGAAAAAATGGATTTATGCATGTGTGTATGTGTGTGTATGTGTGTGTGTGTGCGGATACAACTTTTGTCAACGATTTTAAAAACACGGATCAACCGATTTGAATATTTTAAAAAGCATTCTCTTCTAATTGATAAGGAGATGTGCTGATTAAATTTTGGCAAAGGTTGGTCCAGCCGTTTTCCAGATTTGCGGAAAAAAGCCAAATGTGTTAATAAAGTTTTTGAGAAAACGGAGCGTGCGATTTGAATGATTCAAAAAACATTTTATTTGTATTGACAACAAACAATTGATTAAAGGCAGATCCAAATGGTTTCGTAGATCCAAGAAAGAAAATGTAAAAAAGATAGCGGTCAACAAACGTCATTAGAGCATTACTATTAGACTGCAATGGAGCGCTTATATTCTTCGATACCTTGTCTTAAATTTTTTTTTAAAAAAAAAAGAAACAAGATATAAAAAAAGTCCGATTTTTCGTAATAGTCCAATATTTTTCAAATTAATTTAAAGTTTTTAAAAAAATTCAATTACGGTAAGGGAAGTTACAGCAATTTGCCTTAAGGCCATGCACCTTTAGTTGATTGGTAAAATGTGTCAAACCCAAACCCAAACCGAACCCAAATATTGACTTAAATTCAGTTGCAACTAATAATTCAATTTTCTTAAAAATCCAGGATGTGTCCCTCAAAGACACATTACAATGCATTATTTTCTTCTACATACTTTATATTAATTTTCTCATACATCTCCTAACCTGTTAGAATTGTGTGCATTTTCTTCTAATCCTCTGTATAGTTGATATCAGTATTTTGGGGGGCCAGTTGTTCCATCTGTGGGGAATGGGTTGGCAGCGGCCTATAAATCGTGCACGGCCGATAAATCAAACGAACCCTTCTATAATGTGTCGACACCGAATGCTTTCTAGAAGAGGATTCCTGTAAAGCTACGAGCTTCCGAAAGCTCTTATTCGAACAGAAAAGATACACTTTACAGATAAATATATGGCTTTGATCCGTGGAATGGGAAAGGACTCTGAAGAATATTGAGCCGACGAGTAAACATATATGTATTTGAAATTTGGGGAACTTAATTTTGGTATTCAATCTTTTGCAGTATTTCAGAAATACTGGTAAAATTATCAATTAAACATAAAGTATATAAATAGACAATAAAATAGATCCTAGTTACAATTCATCTACATTTCTGATGATTTTTCGGTTTATATTATTTTAATATAAAGTATGTATGCAAATATATGTGATAAAATGTGTGTTTAAGTAACTCAAATGTATTTTTAAAGATTGGTCAAATTTTATTTTAATCTCAAACTTTTTGGATTATGAAAATAAATTTCGATAATAAATAGTAAAAATAATTTAATTTTTTACTAAAAAATGAATTTGGAAATTATTAGAATTTATTTAAGTTTTAATCGCGATTTTTGGTTTTGAAAATTTTTGTATAACTGAAATAGTATATAAGTTATAGTTACCTACTTTTATAGTATATTTTATTTAGCAGATATACAAAAATCATGAATCCTACACAAACTATTGTTATAATAAGTTCCCTATCAAATTAGAATGACCATTAATCTTGATTGATTCCATTCAATTAACGTAAACATCAATAATTACTATAAATTCACGCATGTGAGAGCCGACTACAGTTGCATATAATATCATAAGTGCATTTCAACCGAAGTGCCAATGCAACTTGAGGCAATTAATTTCAATAACATTTGTTGCGTGATCCGCATGCACGTATAGGGGAAGATGGGGTGAAAAGACACATCATCTATGTGGCAACCCTTCGTAGATAGTTTGATATTAGGAGAAAAAATTGGTATCACTACTGCTTGAAGTCACTTAATCCATCCAGGTGCCATAAAGCCAAAAAGTGTATTTTTATATTAACATTTCAAAAAAGTTGATATTTTGAGTTTCTAATAATACTTGCGTTTCTAATAATACACATAATGTGTCAAAGCCATTTGAAATTTGATGTATGAGTCGCCGTCTACTGTTTTATTTTAAATTACGCATCTACAAAAAAAAATTATACATGTAAAGTCTATGCGGTTTTGGAATAATTTGCCACAATATCTGGATTAGCACAAATATTTCAAGACCAAAGTGGCCAAATCGGTTCAGCCGTTTTCGAGTTCAAGCAAATTCAACATAATATCGGGCTCATTTTTTATATATAAGCTTATTAATTAAGCATAATAATAGATAAATCAATATCAATAGTTTAAATAAATTTGTATATTTTTAATAGCAAATAAAATTTTGTTTTATGTGCTGTATGTGATACTAGTAAGTTTCTCATAAGAGCAACCCACTGGTCAACCACTCTTCTCCTTTACGTACAGACCATATATATTAGATATAAGTTAATTAGACTATATATATATATATATATATATATATATTATCTATTTGTTGGCATATTATGTTATACAGCAGTAGCCACAAGGAACTAGATTTTCTCTTGAGAATATATTTGAGATCAATAACGATCAAGTGTTAATTTATCATACTGCATATCAAGTTGACCGCGTTGTTACCCAACGTTCTTAATCATTACAAAAAGAGAGTTCAAATAACTTGGTACCACTAAATTTGCTTTAATATCGACAAACTGAACGTTGTATCTCATTACCCCCTTCTCCCCTATCTCATATAGTAGTAGTAAACCTTCACACAACTCGGGTGCCGATAAATCGCCTATTAAACCGATATCGTCACGTATTAATGAGAATATGTTACAAGCAATTAATATCGTTAGGATCAAATTCAAACACATCGTTTGGAGGTATTATTGAAATATGAGAAATCAATCAATTCACCGCCAATTAGTTTAAACGATTATATCAATTTATGCAAATCGCAGGTGTAAATAAGGGTAAGTATAGGGATTAAGGCGTATTGAATCTCAAAAAAAAAAATATCAAAGATGGTTCCGAGAATATTTTTTCTTTCTTATAAATTACAATCTGTCTAAATAGAAAGACATTGAGTAATTAGTTTGACAAATAACATATTAAATTCTAAAAGGAAAACCCAGTGGTTCACCTTTTATTAGTGTACTAAATCATACTTAAATTTTGGTATAATAAAGAAAAAAAAGAAAATCAAATATACATACAATTAAACAAAGTACATTACACAGGCTTCAAATACACATACATACACACACCTATTTTAAATAATATGATAGAACAACTTATTCTTGATTAATGTGTTAGATATATTAATTGTATTCTTTTTAATCTTATATTATGTGTGGTGTTGTAAAGGCTTGCAATCAGTTCGTTTGGATGGTGGTCAATTTTAGTCTTGAAATTATGGGCACTCGTTTTAATTTCTTCACTGATTGTGAGTGTATCGGTGTCTTGATGAATTAGCCATGTCGGTACATACCTTGGCGCGGATATTGCTTGTCTGAGTGTTTTATTTTAAATCGTTGCATTATTTGTAAGTTACTAACTTTAGCAGCAGCCCATAGATGGATGCCTTACATCTAAACTGGTTTGAGAATAACTTTGTATAATAAAATTTTATTGTACATCGACAGTTTTGATCTACTACTGAGGAGCCAATTCATCGACCTTCGAGGGTGTTCTTGATGTTCACGCTTTTTTTTGAATATGGATTTTCCAGTTCAATTTCATGTCCAGATATATACCCAAAGGGACCAGATTTAGTAGACGACAAGTAATGGAAGAACAACAAATTATGCGAGAAGAACAAACATTACTGGAAATGATGAACGTGTAGAATTTAAGTGTTATGGGATTCTCAAAAATAATAAGGATTTCTCAGAAATTTAATATGTGCTATTGTGAGAATTTGATGAGACAATAGACGAATAATGAAAGAATAGCAAATTGTGCGAGCACATAAAATTTACTAGATACACAAAAAGAAACCGAGTTAGACCCATATTAGTAGATCGTATGATAAATGGCTTAATGTAGTACGCATTTTGAAACAAATTGAGAGAATTGAACAAAGAATATTAAAATTAATACTAAACCAGTACAAGAAAAAAAAGGAGAAAAGATTTTTGATAAACAGAACATAGAGCAAGTTCAAATACAGAAGTAAAATGATAAAATGGGTCTAAGTATGATTGCCAGGCCAAAACTCTCACCATTGTGCAACGACGAGTTCTACTTTGATAAATAATTAGGCAATAATAATAAAAATATCATTACAATATAATCAATATGATGAAATGGTATACTAAAAGTTATGAACAATCACATTAAGGGACAGATTCTGCAATAAAATAGACCAATGTTATGGCAATGCTATGTTATGTAGCAATCTACATACAAAATCGTATTAAATTCTGTCAAAAGCCACGTGGTTTCTCTGTAGTCAGGCGTTTAAGATAGAAAACATAATTTAGAAAACGCATAGATGTCAAAAAAAATGTATGACTGCATCCTTGTGATCTGGTATAATAACATGAGTGAAGTTGCATTTTATATGTAAAAAACCTGATGGCACAGCAAATGTATGGTATTTTGACAGTATTCAGTACCATTTCATATAAAAACTAAAACGTATTATATCCTTGCCATAACATTGGTTTCTGGGCAGAATTGGTCCAATAAGTGCTAAGTACAAGTTGTCAATAATAATAACAAATGAGTGAAGTTATATTTTATGTGTAAAACATCTAATGGCACAGCAAATACATGGCATTTTGTCAGTATTTAGTAGCATTTTGTATGAAAACTGTAACGTAACATAGTCTTGCCATTGCATTGGTCTATGAGCAGAATTCATTCAATAAGTGCTAACTACATGTTGGCCAGAACATTCAAATGTATGAGTACCATTAGTTTTTATTTTATTTTATCATTTATCAAACATATAAAATCACCGTCACAACTATCCTTTCTTTATTTCTCCAATAAATTTATTTGGACGACTTATGCGAGGGATACAATAGACGTTAAAGACATCGAAACAAAGGAGTCTTGTACATCATCTCGAACGATATGCAAATATTTCCACCTATTCAGATCGAGTGGCGCTAAGCATAAATGCTTAAGGAAACGCCACTTGGACTGGGATCGGCATCGTGGCCAATAAATCATAGGACGCAGTGACAATGCCTACACGTGTGTCTTAGGTGGGCCGCTGCCGAATGGATAGACGGGCAGGCAGATTAGACGGAGATATGGGGCTCTGGTTATTCACTTTTGTGCTGTTATTAATTTCATGTTAAATTTTATATTTTGACCTGATACCAACAATACTTTTATGTACAGATACCCGTTACAGCTGAGTATAGAGAGCAATATGCTCCCATCACCATCTAAGTCTCTATAGCAAAGTGGAAGTGACATAGGTTGGTTTCACGAACCATAACAATCAATTATAGCCCATACATAATTTAACATAAACCATTATAAATATACTAAATGTCTGTACGGACAATTGTAAATCCTTTATCTATAAAAATAAGTCGGGTTTTCCTTCCTGACGATTTAACTCCAGAACCATCCATCGTGCCATTTAGAAAATCATTGTTTTTCACATGGGCAGTTACACGTTGCCTGCTCACGAGTTGAAAAACCATCCGCTTTGTTTGTGTTAACGTCAGACCAAAAAACAAAAAATATGGTTTACCAAAGAGCACTTTACTGAAACGGATAATTTGCGGATTCACTTCCATTTACTTAGAGAAGTTAACTAAAAAATACTTCATTTTTGTAATCGAAATAAATTCATTACTGTTGTGCAATAAAATTAATTTTTTCCTTTTCAAATATAAAACAAACAAAAAATTTCTTCAGCTTTCTCACTAAACCATCTGGTGGCGAAACGGAGTTCGTCGGGTTTGCTGGTGTGTAATAAAAAAAATCTGGAATAGTATTCAATAATTAATTGAAAGACATGGATCATTTCTAGTGGATCAATTCTAGTAGCAAAGAGAATGTTGACTAAGGACCTACCACGGCATGAGAGAGATCAGTTTTGAGAAATGATTTTGTGAAAAACGAGACGACATTGACGATCAAACAAGCTCAATTTGCTAAATAATACTATAAAATACTAGTTTGAGTATGCACTTGGTTTGGAACAGCAAGCGACAAAATATACCTTGGAAGTTTTGCAACTTGGTGCTGATAGTAGAGGATAAAATGCATTGACGGAAGTTATATATAAAGAAATATTGCAGGCAGAGAAAAAAACTATTGAAAATGAAAATTTTTGCATATCTTCACGTTTCAGCAGTTTCTGAACATTTTGGCATACCTTAGAAAAAAAGGTGTGTATGTGTGAGTGGGTGTGTGTACGTATGTATGGATACAATTTTTCGTCCACGATTCAGGAGCACGGATCAACTAATTTGAGTTAGTCAAAAAGCAATCGATTCCTATTGATAGAGACACGTGCTGATTAGTTTTGGCCAGGACAGGTCCAACTATTTTGGAGTTACGGTACAAAAAATACAGGAAATGGAAACACGGTTTTTGCGAGAACCGGACATCCTATTAAAATGTTTAAAAAAAAACATTAGGTTCGTATTGACGGGATGTCGTGTTGATTAGTTTTTCGAAAAAGCAGTTCCAGCCATTTCGGAGTAATGGTGCAAAAACTGCAAAAAATAGCAGTTATTAAAAGAACGAATCATTTAATTCGAACAGCATTTTGCTTGTGTTGACAGAGTGAAGAACTGATTAGTGTTTTGGGGAAGACAAAATTTTTTTCTTTATTCAAAAATTTCAAAAAAAATGTTTTTTATTTTCAAAATTATATTTCTAATTATTTACCTTTATTCGGATTTCAATTTTCATTCAGGATAGAAACATTTAAAATTTCCTGAATATTTAATTACGATACGAACAGTTTCAGCAATTTGCCTGAAGACACTACCTCCACATGCACCCACTAGGTGCATTCTTTCTTTTATAAGAAAACCGTAAAGCAATAATAGTAAGCATACTATTTTAGGTGATCATATTAGTATTATTTCTTGAATTTTGCAAATGAATCAATAAGTACGATAAGTTAATAATAAATATTCACTCAAATCCTATTCTATGCTAGAACAAAGTTCTTTCCCCAGTTTCCGCTCGCGACAACTAACCAGCTCCTGTATCCACTGATGAAAGGATTGGAAGGAAATTCGTCGCCCATTCCATCCTGCGGAGACCCCAGACCCAAAATCTGCCCAACTAACCCATTTCTGTCGTGAATCACGTAATCAAAACACATAACGACGACGCTTGTGGCCCTCATCCCACAGGCGGCGTGTCCGGCGATCAATCTCCTAGCTTCACAATACATCTTCCTTCCTAGTAGGCAGACGTGAGACATTGATATTACTAACTATTACGAATGAATTTTGGCCACATACACACACATCAAAACCGTGGATATGAAACAGAAGATAAAAGCCCACATGGTTGTATTGTTAGAAAACTGGAATTAGAATTATGAAGCTCAACATTAGTCAGGAAAATGATCAGTTTTTAGTATACAGTATTTTTTCTGTTATTATCCAGAAAATTTGTAATTGACTTGGCGAGTATGATTTTACTAACCTTACTAAATCGACATTACTACACTGAAACAAAAACAAATTTAAAAAGAATACTAATAAAAATATGTTAAGGATTGGTCAAGCATTGTATTTCCTTCTAAAATGCAATGTTGTTGAGGACAAACGTCCTGAAAACAGCTCACTCAGTTATCTTTCTAACATGTCAATATGATATCAATGTCCCTATTATGACTGACAATTGTAAGCCAACAAATTTGCTACATGTTCTTAACAGGACAGTTGTAAATATAGTAGTAACTAAAAAAAAGTTTGCTAAACTGTTCAATACAGACTACTGAAAAATGATATAAAAATGGGTTACATTGGGCTACTGAAGTCAAATAATTAAAGAATTTCAGTGAAAACAAAGCATATTCTCAAACATTGAGGTAGTCTAAATATTTTGAAGCTATGGAAGGATAAATTACAAATAGAAAATTTCTAACAGTTTGAGATGATCTCGTACGTCCTAGTAAGCACTGGTTGATAAACTTTACTATTACGTGAAATAAGTATTTATGTGAAATTCTGAGGATTTTTTTCAGGTATTCGCCAAAATATTTAAAACTACAGAACACGATTTTTGCAGTCTGATAGGTTATAATACCTTTTTTCGGTCAAAATATTTTGAAGCTATGCAGGAATAAATTGCAAATAAAAAATTCAAACAGTTTGAGATGATCTCGTACGTCCTAGTAAGCACTGATTGATAAACTTTATCATTTCGAAAATTAAGTATTTATGTGGAATTCTGAGTTTTTTTTTTTAGGTATTTGCCAAAATATTTAGAACTACAGAACTCGATTTGCAGTCTGATAGGTTTACTATAACACCTTTAGCTAAATATTCTTCCAAAACAAGAATTTAAATACTTTACTTTCATAATTTTTTTATTATTCATTTTTTTTTTTGTAATTATAATATGTAGTAGAATTTACAAGCATAACCAAAATAAGTGAATATTAGTGATACAAAATTATATTAGATTTCAGATAAAATGTCATATTTTGAATTGTAATTGATTCCTTTTAGTGATTTCAATTTTTTTGAGTGTTTCTAAAATATTTATTATATAAATATAAGCTAAGGTTTCTAGAAATCCATAAGAAATATAATGAACAAAGCTGCCAATTACATCCAAGTACAATGGTCTGCAATTACAAAAAAAATCTGCCAGATAAAAAGTGCAGACAATCTATTTAAAACTATTTGATTTCTGATCAGAAAAAACTGAATAATTTTTTTTACTAAGTTTTGGATAAAAAATTCCAAATAATTAAAATTAAGTTCATTATGTCATTAATTATTTGTTTATATATATATATATATATATATATATATATATGTGTGTGTGTGTGTAAAATTCATATGTTCAAAATATTTTATTAAGATTTACAGCTATCTTTAATTGATTTTCATGAATTTGCAGTGACTCAATTTTCGACCATTCATCAGAGTTTTTCTCAAAAACGACTGCCCAGATTTACAAGATTGAAAATCCATTGTTTCGGACGTATTTTTGTTTATTCTATTGGCCATGAAAGTGACAATCTTCATGGCATTGAGCTTTTACACGGAATGGTTGCTACCCCTGGTAGAGGGGGTAGCGGAGTGTTTTAATTGAACTAGTTGTCCACTTCTAAAAGTAAAATTCGCGAAACAACATGCATAATAAATAACCAATAAATATATCTTCTTTCATTATAACTTAGTGACAAATCAGTGATTGTAATTAGAACTGAAATAAATACATAATATACAATCAAATCAGTTTTTAATACAGTCCGCATCTACAAGAGTTAAATTATAACCCAACAACCTGAATTATCGAAGGAGAGTTTTCAATAAATTCTATAACTACGTTACATAAATTACACCATTGGATGAACATCAATAAAAACTCTGGAAGAATTATTCGAATAATATCCGTTAGAAATTGCCGTGTTATATCAGATAGGAAGTGCTGTTCAGTTTTTGGTCAAATAGATCACGCCCTTGCTTCGTTTGTTTGAAAAAAAAATATTAATGAAACTTGGTATATTGACTAAGATCATGATCTTAACTAAGACAAGTAGTTATGACAATTCATTTAAAATTGGAATAATGGGGCAGTATTAAAATCTCAAAATTTTATCTTCAGAATTTAAAACAGAATTTAGGGATTATTTACACATTTCTGGAAGTTTTAGCAACTTTCCGTAACGCAAAATTCTAGTTACACTATAATATATTAATTTATGTTGATATACATATTTATACAAAGTAGTCGACGAAAAGTTATATTGGCGTACACATACAGATACTCAAAAAATTTTATATCAAGCAAATCGAGAAAATTATCGAATCATATAATTTAGGCAAAACTATTAACATCCTCATGATGAAAATCGTAAGATCACTAATAAAGGTAGAAAACATCTCTTTTTTAAATGGTTGTTGTGATTGAGTGCCTTATGAAGGACCAATTGTAAAATATTTTATTGATAACTGTATATATTTATTTTATAAGTTATAATAATATGTACAATAATTTTAATATGTTTTTGATTGCGTATTGATTAATTTGATTTTGGTATAATAACTATCGATTGATGATTTTTTTTATATCAATATAACCGCATGCTTTGATTGGCGCGAACATACCCCCGGCCTTGAAAGATAGATTTCAAAATAATTGGTAATCTTCATTAATGTGAATTAATTAAAAATTAAGCTTCATTCGACATTTCTTAAAACAAATACAAATTCTCTTGTCAAAGACGCTGTCGAAGCAAAATACAAGGAGAGTTTCGCTGGCGCTTCGCCTATCCTTCAAACTTTCTTCTCGACTAATTCCATTAGTGCAATGATTAATGCACTCCGAACATATCTACATCACAATCAGTAGCAAATTCAGTCGTGTGTCAGTAAATTACCATTCTATTCAACAATATTGCGATTATAATAACAGAGAATAGTGTCGGATAGATAGTGACGATACAACGGTGTTATATGCGTATACGCGCACTCGGCCGCTTTGATTTACGGCGCTAATATTGTAATATCGTTCGCGTATAATATTACGATTATGCGTTCCACGGGGAGGAGCTCTATCTTATGGTTATGGGACGACGTTAGTCGGGTTTAATTGAAAAATACTATATTAGTAGATCATATCGAAGACGTGTCTTAGGACGTCAACGTACGTTTTTTGCACCAGACAAAACGGACAAAACTAACTAAACCAGTTAAATTTGCAAACTTGGCAGCCACAGATGAAGATACTTCTTATTTTATGAGCTCTATCTTTTGAGCCGACTTTAGTCGGACTTAATTCAAAAATACTATTTTAGATGATTATACCTTTAAACGATAACATACATTTTTGCACCAGACAACTAATTAGTCAAATGTGCCAAATTGATAACCAATGATAAAGATTCTTAATAACTTCTTATTTTACGAGCTTTCCCTTATGTGCCAACGTCAGTCGTAGTTAATTGAAAAATTACTATATTAGATGATCATACCAAAGACGAGTCTTTAAACGTCAACATACATTTTTTTCACCAGACAAAGCTAACTAGCCAAATTTGCTAATTTGACTGCCAGAGATAAAGATATTTCTTGTCTCATAAGGTCCATTTTATGAGATGTCTTTAGTCGGGTTTCATTGAAAAAAAAAAAACTATTCTAGAAGATCATATCAAAGACGTGTCTTAGGACGCCAACATACATTTTTTGCACCAGACAAAGCTAACTAGTCAAATTTGCTAATTTGACTGCCAGAGATAAAGAAACTTCTTGTCTCATAAGGTCCATTTTAATAAGGTCATCAATATAAACATTTTATTTTACTAAAAACACTTGAAAGGACAAAAAAGGCAAACGCACCTGTTGCGTTCGGCACCTGACCATTGACAACATTTTCACGCAACATATGCGTGCGCAGCAGTAAATGTAATAATGAGATCTTATAAATTTAGCAAAAATAATGGATAGTATATCATAATGTAAAACGCACTACCACTATGATTACATAATGGTATGAGATATATTTGATAGCTGAATCTTTGAAACACTTCAGTTTCTAATTTTTTAACAATATTCTGAAGAGTGGCAATATTATTTCCACCAAATTATTGAAAAAATTGATTAAGCAACTCTAAACATATTTTTTTATCAAGTTTTTAAGGTAGTTTGATTCCGCCAGAATTTTTTAATTTGTTATTTTGATGCTTTTTCAAAAATTTAAGTTATTGTGGCCCGCGTTTGACACCAAAATTGGCCAAGGTATTGTATGTGTCTATGTAAATCAAAATTTAACCTTATAATGATTTAACCTTATAATGCTGGCTCATCTGTCTGCTTAAACATGAATTTAAAAATTTTACATGTCGTTTTATGGAAGTAGAAAAAAGTCAACGTCGATTTGTTTTGTGCTACGATCGGCAGAGCAGTTTCTTTCAAACTAGCAGAAAAATGTGAAAAATATTTATGTTATTGCCATTTTGAACCTATTTTGAAAATTTCGAAAGCTATCAGTTGTGTGTGGTGTTGATTAGTTCTTAGTAAAAATCAATTAGATTTCTTCGTAATTAGTTCTTAAAAATATTATTGTTAATTGAACTTTGTGCTATGATAAGATTCATGATCTTAACACGCATCCTAGAATGTTCCTAATAATAAAAGTGGTTTTATTATAACAATAGAGCAAAATTTGAAAAAAATAAAGTAGTACAAAAAATTCCAAATTTTATCGTCACAATTTAAATATTAATTCGTTTTGCTAAATATTAATTGGTTTTGATTAAGTTCATATTATCCGCTTGTAAAGAAGGTTTAGCAACTTGCCTTAAAACAAAATGTCACACCAAGTATGAACTATTTACTTGCAAAACATATGTTGGTAAATATAATTGATACGCAATAATAATTGATGTATTTTTACATATTATGTACTTGATTTATCTGAAAAAATAATTTTATATGCAAAATATTAGGAGGAACTATCTGATGTTACGTGAATACAATATTATTACATAAGGAATGATAGAACAATTATTGAGTTGTTTTTCCAGCATGTCATTATGATATACAATGTCTGTTTTACGGCTGACAATTGTAAATTAACAAATTTGCTAAATGCCCTTAACTGGCAGATGTAAATATAGTATTGAGAATAAAAAAAAAACATTATGCAAAGGCATGCTTATATCAAAATATACTTCAATATATTTGGTCGAGGCAAATGTAATTAAATTTCCGACTACTTAGTATAACTCTCAACAGTTGTCAATTCACAATTAAAGATTCTATACTCCAGGCAATATCATCAGACTAATAAGTCAGCTCAAAAACATCATTATATTAATATTATTTTTTAAATTACTTTCAATTACTGTCGATGCATTAAATAAAAGGGCATTAATTTCATGTCATTGCGCTTTCGACTGCACGGCTAATGGTATTAATGATATTTTTATCAATCTTAAACGACTAATTGGTTTCACTTCGAGAGAGGACGTACAATATGTGTGAGAAAGAGAATATCGCGTGTTAAATAATAACATATAACCATTAAAACAATATTAATTATCACCAATAGAATTTCTGAATAAATTGAAGACAGACGATGACCAGTTCATGGCCCCCATGATCAACTATTCTCGGTTCTGTTGACAATATATGAGACAAATGGACTCGGACCAAGACACTGGGAAAATTATGTGAATTGTAAAATTATTGGGATATGATAATTATAACTAGTGGTGCATGGCATTTTGCCTTAAATCTCTGTAATATTTGATAATTTGATGTTCTTATGTCTAATGATCATTCTTGACTGCAAAATTGATTTTTTTTACTTTCTTTAATGAATCTCCAAAACCGCTGGACCTCTATAAAAATCTCTATCGAATATTTAAGACATTTTTTATAAATAAAATAAAAAATAATAATTTTGGATTATTCAAATCGGTTGATTCGTGTTCCCAAAATAGCCGACACATAAATCTATTTTATCTAAAAGGTATGCCAAAATGTTCAGAAACCTTTGAAATGTAAAGATATAAAAAAATCATGTTCTATTTTATTGCGATTACTATAACCTTACCATACGAAAAGTTAATGAAGTCCATATTAAGAGATGAAATTGTATGAACTATTTAACTTTATATTTAAATTTATAAATTGTATAAACTATTTAACATTTATCTCCAAAAATAAAAATGAAACTTGCTGTATCAGAAACGCCAGAATATATGGAAAAAATATATGTAAATGGTACTGCAAATATTGGGAAAATGCATAAACAATTCTAGGTATTTTATTCATATTATAATTTTTTTTGTCTTCACCTTCTTAATTTAGTGTATTTTCGGTCATAATTACTACAATAAATTTTTTGAATAAATTTGTTTTCTGTTGTTGCACTTTTAATAATTATTAATTCATGTTTTTTTATGACGAACTAATGTTTTCAACTATAACTTATATATTTTTTGTTAATATTTTTTTAAGTGTATTTTGTAATAATGCATTAAAATAAGTAACATTATTAACTAGTATGAATTAATTATTCCAATTCCTTCATTTATATGGAGGATTTATAATATAATATTTTATTTTATTGTAATAAAATATATTCATGCTGATGTATCATACTATTATTTTATGCAAAGATGAAACGTGTCTTAAAATATTTTCTATAGCTTTCTTAATTTTATCACATACTCGGAAATTATTTTTTTATGTTAACCTATTTGTCATATTTATCTATAACTTAAGTCTTAATTTTCACTTCGTGTGACAGCAATTTAATATCATTTATTCATCAAAGTTGAAAAGGCTTACTACTGAGTATCCTTTTAGAATAGATGTAAGTATCCTCAAATTTACTGAATGTCTTATTTTTTATGCAAAATCAAATTGAAATTAATAAAATAAATAAATACTAGGAAATAGTAAATAATAGTTTTCAATTTCATTATATAATAAATTGAACGCATAAATTTTAAAATTGTCCTTTGAAAAAAGTTAAGGGCCTTAGAATACGATTTTAATTATAAAATCGAATGAAGAAAGAATATTACGTAAAACCTATTCTTTTAAATTTTATTTTCAATACTAAAAGATTATTGTGTCCTTGCTGGTATAATACATGTAGCTTTTACTATAATTTGTTTTATTTCTAGTGTATTTTAATGCACTTATTCTAGATACGATTGTTAGACGATTTTAGTGTTCAATATTTTTCACATTTGTCGTTATTTCGTTTAAGACTAATTGAATTTATTTTCTATGATTAATTCATATCATATTATCAATTTTTAAGTTGATGTTGAAAATGCCTGGAAATGTATGCATGTTGCAGGTCAATTATTAATAAAAAGTAAACAATTAAAATGTTTTTATAAAAACGTTATTACCTGTTTTTTATACAACTTTCGTACAAGAAAAGTTTTTGTAGACCACATGAGGCAATTTGTTAAAAGAAATAGAAATTGACATTATTTTAATCGATTGGACCTAATATCTGCTTCATCGACCTCCTTGCTTTGGAATACCTAATTGGTTTTCTAACGATTCTAACAATTACGTTGGACGTGATAAAAAATGAGAAAGTCTTCAAATATCGGTATAAAGAATGATCTTTATACATCATTACTTGAAAAAAATATTACGAATAATATACATTCCATAAGATCTTAACCATTGACAGACAAATAGATTGCCCAGCTTCTGAGAAACACACACGTGATACTTTCCATTCTGATGTAATTAAATTATTAATTACAATAATTAATATCGCGTAACAAGAAGCTATAAAACTAAAAGGCCAATAATTGAAGTCAGAACAAGAAGCTTATATGTATTTATAAGAGCTCGTGTCCATTATTGCATCGCATTGTCAAAAGAGGTCAATGCATGGATCAATGTCAAGGGGTCAAGACCCCGATGCAGATATGACATCTCTTTGAGAGATGGGTCTTTATACAAATACCGCCGAAAGAAAGGCAAATCGAAGACTGAGGTTGGGAGAAAATTTGTGAAATTTGAGGGCATTGATTTATTGGCAACTTGTTACCAGATTTGAGGAAATACTTATATACCTTGTATGTATAATGCATTTATAACATATTCTTACTTAATTTTACGTTCTTTTATACAATTGTTTCCATTATTTTCAATATCATATTTGTTAATTTCAGTATAACGGTTTGTTATGCAATTTGAATGATTGTATTGATATCAATTGGATAGGTGTGCAATTTTTGTTAATTTCTTGTATTTGCTTATAATAGACATAAACTCGATTTTTCTTGTTTCTACTTTCATTATAGTAAGGTTCAGTTATGATAATTTAGTTAATAAATAAAAACATTTTTCTTTTTTGTTTAACAGCAATCTGAACTGACCAGTCTTATAGACCCCACTTTGGCCTCCTGAAATCGTGTAGCAGTGATGTCCATTTATAGATCAAATATATTTTCTATTGGAAATATCCATATCGAGCAATGAGAAATCTATGAAAGTATTTTTTCCTGAATCGAGTTGGTGATGAATTTAGTTACGGACCTGCCTTAATATTAGCTCTTGTACCGACTTCTTAAACAACGTGGCCTCATATTGGCAACACAAACTGTTGTCCTCTGGTCGCGAGTTCTAGCCCCGCTCCGGCAACCTTATATCGTGCACCAGTGATATCCATTTTTAGATCAAAAATATGTTTCCATTGGAAATAGCACATTTTAGGCACTGCGGTGTGAAATGGCAATTCTTTCAATGGCAAATCTTTTACACAATTTTTCCCTCAATCGAGTTGAAGTTTACTCAGCTCACGGATTTTCTTAATATTAGCTGCCGTATTAACTTCTTAAACAACGTGGCCTTATATTGGCACCCAAAGGGTTGTCATCTAATCGCGAGTTCAAGCCCCCGTTTTGGCAACCTAGTATCGTGCAGCAGTGATATCCATTTTTGCTTCAAATATGGATCAAAACTATGTTTCAAATTGAAATGGACCTTTTCGGACACTGCGATGTAAAATGGCGATAGAAAGTCTCTCATATTATTGTTCCCTGAATCGAGTTGGAGTTTAACTTATCTCATGCACTTGTCTTAATATTAGCTGTGTGCTGACTTCTTAAACAACGTGGCATTTGGCAAACTCAAACGGTTGTCCTCCGGTCGCGAGTTCAAGCCTCCGCTCTGGCAACCTGATACCGTGCAGCAGTGATGTCCAGTTTTGCTTCAAAATATAGATAGAACATATTTTTCCAATTGGAAATAGCACTGGACACTGCGGTGTGAAATGGCAATGGAAAATCTATAAAACTTCCCTGAATCGAGTTGGAGTTTAACTCAGCTCACTAATATTACATGTAATGACTTGCTAATCCCAAGAGGTCGTCAACCTCTATTTGGCTACTTTTACTTGAAAATGAATTATTTTCACTCGATTTTGCCAATTCTACAATATGCTATTAAATAAATATTTGACATAATCATAGTTTACATTCATTCATTTCTTTTATAATACAATATTTTAATGTAATATTTTTGTTTATATTTTCTAACTAATAAGATGTTCTGAACTGGAAACTAGAAAAAAAATATCAAAAGCGACATTGATAATGGCAAAAAAACAAAGACTATTTTTCTCTAAATATCTCAGCAGATTTTATACTTTTTAAATACATAATTCCTAATCTTCATAATTATTGTCAAATCCAAATTAATTAATATTTAGTTATTTGGGTTGTCTATTTAATAAGCTAATTACAAGTGAATTTGTGCATAGCAAAAGTTTAGATAAACTTAAGTTACTGATATAAAGTATTACCAAAAACTTTAGAAAATATTTTTGTAGAGTTATCTATGTTAATTGACGTTGATTTGATGTATGATACTCCGAGGATTAATTTATATTGGAATATTGTTATAATAGATCAAAAATATAGACCTTATACATAATATATATAAGATCTATGCACATATTTAAAAAAAATGGCTATAATGATTTCCAACTATAAATCTATATTGGTGAGAAGAATATAATCAAAAATATCGATAAATTAAATTATTAAAAATATAAAATGAATTGATATTATTTTTACAACCTGAAAAACACAGAAATAAGTATTTGAAAATATTGGCCAGAGATTATAAAAAAAATATATTAATTTAAATAGCAGGTAAAATTATAAAATGCGACTATTAACATAATATTATCAATTAGATAATTAGATAGTAGATTAACAAACAATCTCTTGTAAGACTATGAACATTTCAGTATAAGATACTGAATTTATTCTAGATTTACACAGATTAAATTAACTATTTATCAAAATAAGACATAAGCACAGTATTGAACATTTGTAAATAATGTTTGAATCTACGCACTAAAAGTGATTGCATTCATTGTGTTTGTCAAAACTAGAGTTGACAAAAACAAATATTGTCGGAAAAGCCAATATAGTATGAACATTTAATATTCAAGAATAACAATATTGTTGGAAGAGCCAATATAATATGATCATAGATAATATTCAGGATATCCAGATAAATCAGGATAAATTATAACCTAAAAATGTT